>NW_015388545.1:97469-98945 GCF_001527695.2 Protobothrops mucrosquamatus | reverse complement strand
CGACTGGTATGGGTCTAGATAGTCTGTTTCATCCAGGTGCCGAGGGAACTGCTGCGCAACCACACTCTCAACAACCTTCGCCGCAAAGCGAAGGTTGGAGACCGGGCGATAATTGGCCAACTCGTCTGGGTCCAGGGAAGGCTTCTTGAGGAGGGGCCTCACCACGGCCTCCTTAAGGGCCGCCGGGAAGACGCCCTCCTGCAAAGAAGCGTTAATAATTCCCTGGAGCCAGGCTCGTGTCCCCTCCCGAGCTGCCAGTACCAGCCAGGAGGGACACGGATCTAATAAACATGTGGTTGCATTCAGCCTCCCCAAGACCCTATCCACGTCCTCGGGAGCAACAGAGTCAAACTCCTCCCATACAACCGTCTCAAGACCTGCTTCCGTCTCCTCCCCCTGGGCCAACCAGTCAGAGTCCAAGCCTTCCCGGATCCGAGCGACTTTGTCATGCAGATACTGTGCAAAATCTTTGGCCCTCCCCTCCAGGGGGTCCCCCCCCCTCAATTGAAGGAGAGAGCGGGTCACCCTGAAGAGGGCGGCCGGGCGATTGTCTGATGACGCAATGAGTGAGGCATAGTAGTTAGTCCTAGACTCCCTCATCGCCACTAGGTAGGATCTAAGGTGTGTCCTTACCTGTGCTCGATCGGATTCGGTTCGGCTGGCCCTCCAACTGCTCTCTAGGCGTCTTTTCCGACGTTTCATCTCTCTCAGCCCCTCGGTGAACCAGGGAGCCGGTCGAGATCCACGTCGGGTCAGAGGCTGCAAAGGCGCGACTCGGTCCAATGCTGCGGCGGCAGTTGTCTCCCAAGCCGCCGCCTGATTTTCCGCCGAGTCGTGGACTAGATCCTCCGGGTATGGCCCAAGCTCCATCAGGAACCTCTCCGGGTCCATCAGTCGCCTGGGACGGAACCATCTAGGCGGTTCCGTCTCCCTGCGGCGAGGGGGGGCGGTCCGGAAGCCCAGCCTTAGGAGAGAATGATCTGACCATGACAGGGGCTCAACCACTATCTCCCCTACTGTCAGATCACTCTGCCACTGGCCAGAGACAAAAATTAGATCCAGCGTGTGTCTTAACTCTCTCTCTATCCTCTCATCCATCCATCCATCCATCTATCTATCTACCATCTTATCTCTCTCTCTCTATCTATCCACCATCTTATCTATCTATCTATCCATCCATCCATCCATCCACCATCTTATCTCTCTCTATCCTCCTATCTATCTATCTATCTATCTACCTACCTACCTACCTACCCACCCACCCACCCTATATTCTCTCTCTCTCTCTCTCTCTCTCTCTCTCTCTCTCTCTCTGAAGAGGTCTGGCGCAGTGGTTAGAATGCAGCGTTGCATTTGGCATTTAATTGTGGTCGTAAGTCAAGGACTTCAGGACTGCCATTCGGAAACCTTTTCCTGGCTGGCACGGCCAGAGGGACGGGGAAGAAATGTCCAGCAATGCAACCCTGGCATTGTGTT
>NW_015388545.1:92201-96233 GCF_001527695.2 Protobothrops mucrosquamatus | reverse complement strand
ACTGGCCTAGACAATTTTCAAATAAGCAATGAAGTCGATGGCAGCACAGTAGGAATACAGAAGGTGGGAAAGTAAATTAGAAGCTCCCTGGGTGAAAACTGTCACCACTTATGGTGATCAAACTGGAAAAGCTGGATCTGCAATTCTCCTCGGCAGGTAATGGGAGAAGGAAGGGAAGAGTCCAAAAAAGGCTTTGTCATCATAGCCTACGACTGTCTTAATAAACCTTCAAACCTTTAAGATTAAAGAGGACAAACCCCACAAAAAGAGGGGGTCAACCTATTCTCCAAAGCACCTGAAGGCAGGACAAGAAGCAACGGATGGAAACTAGTCAAGGATAGAAGCAACCTAGAACTAAGGAGAAACTTCCTGACAGTTAAAACAATTAACCAGTGGAACAACCTGCCACCAGAAGTTGTGGGTGCTCCATCACTGGAGGTTTTTAAGAAGAGACTGGACAATCATTTGTCCGGAATGGTTTAGGGCAGGGGTCGGCAACCTTGGCTCTTTTATGACTCGTGGACTTCAACTCCCAGAATTCCTGAGCCAGCCATGCTGAGAGGAAAGGGAGAGGTTTCCAAGCTGAACCATGCTGGCTCAGGAATTCTGGGAGTTGTAGTCCACAAGTCATAAAAGAGCCAAGGTTGCTTACCCCTGGTTTAGGGTCTTCTGCTTGAGCAGGGGGTTGGACTAGAAGACCTCCAAGGACCCTTCCAACTCTGTTATTCTGAATCCTGTCCTCTCCTTGATGCAGTGCTGTGGAGTGGAACAAGAGACACAGCTTTGGGGTTTGGGGGTGGGTGGGATGGTGTAAGAGGACAAAGCATCTCCCATCCTCCTCCACCCCCCCAAAAGGAAGAGAATTCATGTAGTCCTCAGCTTACGACCATTGTGTTTAGTGAAGTGATATGTCACACATAAGTCACAAAAGCAACGTTTGATCGTTTTTCACACAACAGCGGCAGCATCGGGTTGTAAATTTTGATCACGGGATTCAAAATTCGGGATGTTTGGCAACCGGTTCGTACTTACGACGGTCGCAGGGTCCTGTGTGTATGTGTGTGTGTGTGTGTCACGTGGTTTCCCCCTTTGGTGACTTTCTTTGACTAACAAAGTCAATCAGGAAGCCGTGCATTTACTTAATCACCTTGCGAGACTAAATTAAGGGATTTGCTGAATCACGTTGGCTAGAAAGCCGGCAAAAACAGGGCAAAACTCAGGGAACGACTGTCGCGCTTAGCCACGGAAATGTTGGGATCCGTAAGTTAAGGACAATCTGTATTGTGCCAAGCTTTCCACTCTTCCTCGGGCGTTGTAAAGTAGATTTCCAAAACTTGGCTTCTTGGGGAGGGGGGGTGTCTAATCCCCACCCTCTTCCCGTTTTGTTTCTGTTTTTGCCCCCCTCGCCCCAATAAGATTTGGCAAATGGGTTTAGGGCAGAGGAATCCTGCACCAAATTCATCCTGCTTGGAAGCAGCCCCAAAGTCCATTCTCATAATGCACTGTAGGGCACGGAAGAACAATTTTAATGCAAAGGGAGACACACACACACACACACACACACACACACACAGAGAGGGGAGGGAGAACGGCTCTAAAAACATTAAAAGGGGGGGGGATAATTTGCATCCTCTGCAAGGTCCCGAAGAACCAACTGGCCTCTTGCCCAGAAGATCCTTGTGGAAAACACAAAACAAAGCCGAGCCTGGAAGTATTAATACCACTTTACAATGCCTTGGTAAGGCCACACTTGGAATCCTGCATCCAGTTTTGGTCACCACGATGTAAAAAAGATGTTGAGACTCTAGAAAGAGTGCAGAGAAGAGCAACAAAGAAGATCAGGGGACTGGAGGCTGAAACATATGAGGAACGGTTGCTGGAATTGGGTATGTCTAGTTTAACGAAGAGAAGGAGGAGGGGGGGACATGATAGCAGGGTTCCAGTATCTCAGGGGCTGCCCCAAAGAAGAGGGAGTCAAGCTATTCTCCAAAGCCCCTGAAGGCAGGACAAGAAGCAACGGGTGGAAACTGATCAAGGAGAGAAGCAACCTGGAACTAAGGAGAAACTTCCTGACAGTGAGAACAATTAACCAGTGGAACTACCTGCCTCCAGAAGCGGTGAATGCTCCAACACTGGAAGTTTTTAAGAAGAGACTGGACAGCCATCTGTCCGAAATAGTGTAGGGTTTCCTGTCTGAGCAGGGGGTTGGACTCGATGACCTCCAAGGTCCCTTCCAACTTTTTATTATTATTATTATTATTATTATTATTATTATTATTATTATTATTATTATTATTATTATTATTATTTATTATTATTATTATTATTATTACTATTATTATTACTACTACTACTACTACTATTATTATTATTATTATTATTATTATTATTATTATTATTATTATTAAAACAGCCTCCTTCCTCAGCCATGGTGCTTCTTCGTCATCACTCACTCCAAAACTCACTTAGTGACCGAGTGAATCCAGTTCCTGGATTTGCACAAGGAGCGGACTCGCCGAGCGAGCTGGGTTGGCCCAACCTGCTCAGTCTCTCTCTCTCTCACACACACACACAAAACCACAGCACAACCCTCCTCCCCAGGAGTGAAAACTGGTCCAACTTGTGTTGTGTACGGATGGAGGCGCGAGAGATTTTTAACTGAGTCTTGATGGGTTTAATATGGGTCTACAACTCCAATCTATCTCACACTCAGCAACTTTGATAGGCTTGGACTTCAACTCCCAGAATTCCAGCTGGCTGGGGTGTGTGTGTGGATTATGGGACTTGAAGTCCAGGCATCTTATCAAGGTTCTTAAGTTGAGAAAGACTGCCGTACACTCTCAATTGAGAATAATGATTAGAGGGGGGAAAAACCAAAAACAATTGCTTTTGTTTCTGCTTGGAAACCGCTTCTGGATTTTGTGCTGGAGGTGGGAAAAAAACATGAAACTTTGATTTTGGGTTTTACCAATTAGTAGGTTTGTCGTTAGAGAAATGGCTGCTTTATATTATTATGGAAAAGTAAAAAGTTGAGGTTTGATGCTATTATTTTTACTGTACCAAAGGGAGCTGGAAGTCAATGCCTTTTCTTTCTCTTTCCCCCCTTCTTCCTGCACTTTTCCCTCCCTCATTTTCCTCCTTTTTTTGTATTTTTGTATTTTATATTATAAACTAATTTTTAAAAAGAGAGAGAGAGAATAGTGGTTACAGTCCCTCCAGAAGGAGGCAGCCTGGCTCCACGGATATATCTGGGACTCTATCTCCCGTCAATTTCAGTCAGTAAAAAGTTTGTGAAATTTGGAGGTGCAAACATCTGGATATGACTGTCTCCAGACCAGTTGGAATTGGGGGTTACTGGAGATCAAATACCCTGTTCAGTTGGGGTCCTCGTGATTCTACAAATACCCATGGGTTATCTTCTGCTCAGCTTGTGATCCGCCACCTCTACTTATAGGTAGTCCTCGATTTACGACTGTTTGTGTAATGACAGATCAGAGTGACAATGGGCTCATAAAAAGGGACTTATGACCCATCTTAAAAGTTAAAACCACTGCACCACCCTTCATATCATGGCCATTTGGGTGCCACCTTGTAATTTATGTGACGATTGCAGCATCTTACAGCCGCAGGATCGCAACGTGCCACCTCCCAACCAGCAAAGTCAGTCAGGGAGAAGCTGGATTCAGTTAGCGACCGCCTGATTTGCCTAACAACTGCAGTAAAAAAAAATGGTTTCGAAATAGGATGTGGTCAGATCATGGCTCGCTTAGCCACAGAATAATAATAATAATAATAATAATAATAATAATAACAACAACAACAACAACAACAACAATAATAATAATAATAATAATAATAATAATAATAATAATAATAATAATAATAGTAAAGTTGGAAGGGACCTTGAAGGTCATCTAGTCCAACCCCCTGCTCAGGCAGGAAACCCTATACCATTTCGGACAAATGGCTGTCCAGTCTCTTCTTAAAAACTTCCAGTGTTGGAGCATTCACAGCTTCTGGAGGCAGGTTGTT
>NW_015388545.1:81361-91940 GCF_001527695.2 Protobothrops mucrosquamatus | reverse complement strand
TCACGTGATCTTGATTCTATCCCTCTGTTAATGCAGCCTAGCACTGTGTTGGCCTTTTTGGCAGCTGCAGCACACGGCTGGCTCATATTTAGGTGATTGTCCACTAGGACTCCGAGGTCCCTCTCACAGTTACTACTATTGAGCAAGGTGCCACCTATGCTGTACTTGTGCATTTGGTTTTTCTTGCCTAAATGTAGAATTGTGTCGTAAGTCGAAGACTAGCCGTAGACTGCCCGTTTATCAACCAGAGGAGTCTTCGCCGTGCAGCAGCTAAAAATATGAACAAGCGCATTCTGATCTTGATAAGATGGCCCAGTCAAATTTGGGAACGTCTTGTCCCAATTGTTGGAAGGAAGTGTAGAAAGAGCAAATTAAACAACCTTCAAAATCGGACTGAAAATGGCCTAGCATTCTCCATATGGAGGGCAAATGTATAAGGCAGGGGTAGGCAACCTTGGCTCTTTTATGACTGGTGGACTTCAACTCCCAGAATTCCTGAGCCAGCCATGCTGAGGGGAAATGGAGAGGTTTCCAAGCTGAGCCATGCTGGCTGAGGAATTCTGGGAGTTGAAGTCTACAAGTCATAAAAGGGGCAAGGTTGCCTACCCCTGGCCTACACCAACAAAAAGCCCTAGCTTGATTTTGGAGGGTGGGCCTAATATAAACCATACCCCCAAAATAAACCCTAGTTTTGGGGCGAGGCACACACCTAAAAATCAAGCTAGGGCAGGGGTGGGGTGTGGATCTGCCCCATGCGCCTCACATCCGCTTCCCTTGTAGCCAGGCCTCTCCTCGCCAGCCCACGTCTTCTTCTGAGGCCTCTTCTGCAGCCAGGCCTGCATTTCTCAGTCACGGAACTTTCCGGAAGGCCTTTGCAGCCAAGAACTGAGCTACGGGTTCAGTCCATAGCTCGGTTCTGCAAGATCTCAGCAACCGAGCAACAAGCTATTGAATCCATAGCTCAGTACTCAGCTGCTTAGGCCTTCTGGAAAGGCCTGACTGCCAAATGCAGGCCCAAATGCAGCTGCAGAACTTCAGCCCCAGAAGAAGTGGACCGGCTGGGTGGGGCTGTCAGTGCCGGAGGTGAGGTAAGGCCTACCCCGAAAATAAGACCTGGTGCCTCTTTTGGAGGCAAAAAAAAAAAAAAAGACACGGTCTTATTTTTGGGAAAACACGGTAGGTGGGCAGGAGCTGGAACAAGGAATGGGAGCTCACCCTGTCCAGCAACGCTCAGGTCTCAAACCGAGGCTAGAAAGCTGACAAGCTCGGCGTCTTTACCCGCTGAGCCACTGTGCCCCAGCAAAGGAGTATCATCCCAATTATGAGGGTATAATCAAAAAGTTAAAAAAGAAAGCAAAGTGGAAGAACTTTGCAGCCAGGCCTCAGTCAAATTCTAGGAATTTTAGCTAGGTTTCCCCTGGGATTGGTTTAAATATGGGTCGTCCTCGACTTATACCCGTTCGTTTAGTGACCATTCAAAGTTACAACGGCACTGAAAAAAGTGCCCAATGACCCTTTTTCACACAACCATTGCAGCACCTCCCTGGTCACATGATCAAAAATTCGGACCCTTGACAACAGTCATGGCATCACGTGATCTCCTTTTGCGACCTTCTGACAAGCAACAGAGAAGCCAGATTCATTTAACAACCGTGTTACTAACTTCAGAACTGCAGTGATTCGCTTAACAACTGTGACAGGAAAGGTCGTAAAACGGGGCAAAATTCACTTAACCACTGCCTTGATTAGCAGCGGAAATTTTGGACTCGACCGTGGCCGTAAGTCAAGGACTACCTGTATTTCTTGGCAAGGGAAAACTCCCCCCTCCCCGCGGCTTCTTTCCCCTCTCTGCGGTTCCCCTCTTACCTTGTAAACCGAACTTTGCAAATGTTACACTCGTACGGCTTCTCTCCCGTGTGGGTTCGAATATGGCGCGGGAGCTTGCCGGCTCCTTGGATGACTTTCTCGCAGATGGGACATTTCTGGAATGCTTTTGCACGGATTTTCTTCTCCACCTTCTGAGACCAGGATGGATATTCGCCGCCCTCCTGGGAAGTGCTAAAATAATTCAAGTAATAATCCATGACTCCGTCGTCGTCCTTGCGGTCCTCGTCGGCCAACTGCTGCCGTCCCACCGAATTGATCATTTGCTGCAGGAGCGCGCTGGCGGCCAAGCCGTCCACTTCCCGCGAGTCCTCCTCTCGCTCGGCTCCGCCGGAAGCAAACGCCGGAGAATCGCCCGCCTCCTGCTGGTCCAACGGAATGCCGGCTGGCCCGTCGTCCTCCCCCACGGACACCGGCAGGCTACGTCCACCGAACTGTCCGTTTTGAGCGGCGGGGAACAAGGGTGCCTGGCCCGTCACCTCGTCCTCGTCCCACATGGCGTGCTTGGCGTCGGGATCACAGTCATTTGCCTTTGGTCTGTCACTGAGAGCGGCCTGCGAGTAGAAGTCCATGCCGTTGCATTCCGGCTCTTCGTCCTCCTCTCGGCCACGGAAGGTGAGCCTCTGAAGGTCTCGCAAGTCGTGGTTGGTCCATGAAAAGGTGCCCTGTTGGCCGTTGATGGGATTACTCTGGAAAAACTCCAGGTATTCTTTTGCTCGGAGATGGTTCCTTTGATCAATTTGATCTACTGTATCCATCTGGTCCGTTTTGGCCAGAATCTTCCTGTCCAGGAGATCCGTGCAGACCTCCCTCACCGCCTCGATCTCTAGCAGCTTGGCGGCATTGAGGATCTCGCTGACGTTCGAAGTGCTGACGGTCAGAGTGGCGGTGTAGGCGAATTCCAGCAAGGCCGAGAGGGCGTCCCCGCTCACAAAGTCTATCTCGTACACGTTCTGCTGGTCAACCACCAGCCCTGAGGTGAAAAGCTTCTTGAAGTATTGGCTGCAGGCCGCCAAGACCGAGCGGTGGGTGGGGAACTCCTGCCCGTCCACCAGGATCACCACGTCGCAGAGGAGCCCGTTGTTTCTCTGTTCGTTCAGGCTGCTCAAGATGTCGCTGCTGTGGTCGGGGAAGGGGATGCCAATGGGGCCATCTACGCCACCCTCCATGCTGGCACCAGAGGGCTGTCGAGAGAGGCAAGACACATGCGGTCAATTGAGGAAGTCACAAGGGAGTGGTTTCCCCTACTCCTCCATTTTCTACAGCCACACCAATTATTCCCCCCCCCCCGCACAACCAATGAGAGTCACTACTCACATTTCCCTGAAAATAAGACCGGGTCTTATATTAATTTTTGGCTCCAAAAGACGCATTAGGGCTTATTTTGTGGTTAGGTCTCGTTTTCGGGGACATACGGTAACCACAAAATACCGTATTTCCCTGAAAATAAGACCGAGTCTAGTACTGATGAGGTTAGCTAGTTGGGTAATGAAACGTCTGCAAGGAAACAACCAAGCTCAGAGAGCACCAAGACTCCCCTTCCTTCCTTCCTTCCTTCCTTCCTTCCTTCCTTCCTTCCTTCCTTCCTTCCTTCCTTCCTTCCTTCCTCCTCTCTACAAACCCTACTCCCTTTTTGCACTGATCAGATTGCCTAGTTGGGTCATGAGACGTCTGCAAGAAAACCACCAAGCTCAGAGAGCTCCCCGTTTGCAACATTCGCAGGTGGCTTCCAGCAAGCCAAGTCAAGGGGCTAAGCCAGATTCGCTTAATGACTGCCTGATTCACTTAACAACTGCAGTGATTGGCTTAAGAACCACCGAAGAAAAAGTTGCAAAATCAGCGGCGTCTCACTTAACGTGGACATTTCAGTCCCAATTGTGGTTGTAGGTTGAGGACATCTTGCGTACATTATTTGGATTCGTGCTGTGATTGACAGCAATGACATCCAAACCCTGAACGGGAAACCTGACTCGGTGTCCTTCTAAAAAATTCACACGGGCCTCTTCAAAAGCCCACAGGACTAGCAACTTATTATTTCAGGCTTTTCACAAATCCTAAAAAACATACAGGAAGTCCTCAAACTTACGACCACAATTGAGCCTAGAACAGGGGTAGGCAACCTTGGCTCTTTTATGACTGGCGGACTTCAACTCCCAGAATTCCTGAGCCAGCATGGCTCAGCTTGGAAACCTCTCCCTTTCCCCTCAGTATGGCTGGCTCAGGAATTCTGGGAGTTGAAGTCCACCAGTCATAAAAGAGCCAAGGTTGCCTACCCCTGGCCTAGAATATCTAAAGCAAGGTGATTGTTAAGTGAGCTTTGCCCCATTTTACGACTTTTCTTGCCACGGTGACTAAGTGAATCACTGAAGTGGATAATTAGGAACACGGTCGTTAAGTGAATCCGGTTTCCCCCTTGACTTTGCTTGTGAGAAGGTCATAAAAGGGGATCATGTGATCCCGGGTCACTGCGACCGCCATAAATGTGAGTCAGTTGCCGAGCGTCTCTAATTTGGATCACGTGACCACGGGGAATGCTGCGGCGGTCGCAAGTGTGAGTACCAGTACAGATAGTCCTCACCTTAACGACCACAACCGAGCCTAAAATTTCCGTTGCTAAGCGAGACGTTTGTTAAGTGAGTTTTGCTCCATTTTACGACTTTTCTTGCCACAGTTGTTAAGCGGATCACTGCACTTGTTCAGTGAGTGACAACGGTTGTTAAATGAATCTGGCTTCCCCGCTTGACTTTGCTAGTCAGAAGGATCGCGTGACCCCGGGATGCTGCAAACCGTCATAAATACGAGTCAGTTGCCGAGCGTCTGAATTTGAACCAGGTGACGGCAGGGATGCTGCGACAGTCGAAAGGGTGAAAAACGGCCAATGTAACTTCGAACGGCCACTAAATGGACGGTGGTAAGTCGAGGACTTCATTCTGGGGTCCCAGACATAAAAGCCAAGCATAAATTGTTCAGAACGGAAGCTCCCTACGGTATCTTTCTTCCTCACACGTTGTACACAAATCCCTTCGGCATCCTTGTTGTGTAGCTAAACACCACCCTCCCTTAATAAAACAGCATCCCAACAGGAAAATCGGGCTCCCCACTCACCACATGCAAATGTAGGAACGAAGAAAAACAAACTCTGATTTCCCTAACCACAGTTTACGGAATACAACCCTCCCAGGATGCTGACCCATCAACAAGTCAGCTGCTTGAAAATTGAGCCCCTCCCGTAACAATTGTATTTTAAGCAACCCTATTAAACATCTCATGCTGCTAGTCCTCATCTCTCTCTCTCTCTCTCTCTCTCTCTCTCTCTCTCTCTCTCTCTCTCTCTCTCTGTGTGTGTGTGTGTGTGTAGATATTGAGTTGAAAACCCAGTCCACCAAATATGGGACAAAGCAATCTGCTACTGCTTTTTCGCTCCAATCTAGGAGCATTTTTTTTGCAGGCAGACGTCACTACTGCGACAAGTGTAAATTCAAAATTTTGTAGCCGACCAAGAGTTAAAGGGAGACTAGTATAGCTATTTCGAGCTATTTAGCTCTCATCAGCTAGCCATACCCTTCTGAGATTCGAACCTGGGCAGCTTGCATGTTAGGCAGCTGTATTAACCTCTAGGCCTCTCTGATGAGAGCTAAATAGCTCAAAATAGCTATACTAGTCTCCCTTTAACTCTTGGTTGGCTACAAAATTTGTATGTATGTATATATGTATATATGTGTATATATGTATGTGTGTGTGTGTATATATATATATATATATAAAATATCTACAATACATATATATACATACATACACAGACACAGACACCATACTTATATATATATATATATTTATAAAAAAGAGGTTGAGACTTTGGAAAGAGTACAGAAAAGAGCAACAAAGGTGATTAAGGGATAAAGGCTAAAACATATGAAGAATGATTGCAGGAATTGGATATGTCTAGTCTAGAGAAAAGAAGGACTAGGGGTGACATGATAGCAGTGTGCCCATATTTGAGGGGTTCCTACAAAGACGAGGGGGTCAAACTATCCTCCAAATCACCTGAAGGCAGGACAAGAAGCAACAGATGGAAACTAACCAAAGAGAGAAGCAACCTGGAATTAAGGAGAAACTTCCTAACAGTGAGGACAATCAACCAATGGAACTACCTGCCTCCAGAAGTTGTGGTGCTTTATCAATGGAGGCTTTCAAGAAGAGACTGGACGGCCATTTTGTCCAGAATGGAATAGGGTCTCCTGCTTGAGCAGGGGGTTGGACAAGAAGATCTCCAAGGTCCCTTCCAACTCTGTTATTCTGTTGTTATTATTATTATTAAACTTCAGAGACCCTCAAACGCCCAAGCCTGAATCCCAGGTCTCAAAATAAGGGCATCTTTATTCCATTCTGCTGTTCATAAGACTGTTCAGCCCCCCCATCTTTTCTCCAAGGAAGGGGACCATCACCCCTCTTGTCCTCCAAACGCCGCACAGGGTGAGGTCGAGACACAAACCAGTTCCTGGATTTTGCAAGCCCAGGCGCTTGGCACACAGCCCCACGGCCTGGAACGCACTCCAACATCTGTCAGATACTAACAACTGGAGACGGATGACACCTTGTGACCAGAGGGGGGAAACTATCCACATGGCGAAGGGTCACGGGATGTGGTGTGCAATTTGCACGCCCTCTAATGCGTGACTGCGGGCGAAGGCACCAACTGTACTCCTTCGATCCGAAAGTGCCCGTTTTGCTGCACTCGGCACGGAAATGCCATCCCCACCCAGGTTTGCGATCAGTGCCTGCCACAAAGAAGGTGTGTGTGTGTGTGTGTGTGTGTGTGTGTGTGTGTGTGTGTGTGTGTGAAGCTATTCTCCAAAGCATCCAAGGGCAGGACAAGAAGCAATGGGTAGGAATTCATCAAGGAGAGAAGCAACTTAGAACTAACTGAAGGAGTGTAAATCCTTCCATTTCCCCCACCGTCCGGTCAGAGCTGAAGAAGCTTCTTGGAGGAGAAGCGAAACGTCTTCAAAGGGAAAACAAGAAAGTCCAGTTGCCTTCGGGATAACCAGGACCTGGATTGACTGAGCATCTCCAGAGACAAACCTGGAACTAAGGAGGAATTTCCTGACAGTGAGTCAGGAACAATTAATCAGTGGAACAACTTGACTTCAGAAGTTGTGGGTGCTCCCACACTGGAGGTTTTTAAGAAGAGACGGGACAGCCATTTGTCCAGAGCAGGGGGCTGGATTAGAAGACCTCCAAGGTCCCTTTCATTTGTTGGTCTGTTCTATATTCTGCTCTATATTCTGTTTCCTATCCTATCCTATCCAATATTCTGTTCTACAGCATATTCTATTCTATTCTATTCTATTCTATTCCATTCCATTCCATTCCATTCCATTCCATTCCATATTCTATTCTATTCTATTCTATTCTATTCTATATTCCATTCTATTCTAACCTATCCCATTCCACATATTCTATTCTATTCTATTCTATTCTATTCTATTCTATTCTATTCTATTCTATTCCTGTTTCTAATTCTATTCTATTCTATTCTATTCCATATTCCATTCTATTCTAACCTATCCCATTCTATTCTATTCTATTCTATTCTATTCCTGTTTCTAATTCTATTCTATTCTATTCTATTCTATTCCATATTCTATTCTCTTCTATTCTCTTCTATAGTAGTCTATTCTCTTCTCTTCTATTCTCTATTCTCTTCTTTTCTATAGTACATTCTATTCTATATTCTATTCTATTCTATATTCTATTCTATATTCTATTCTATTCTATATTCTATTCCATATTCTATTCTATTCTATTCTCTTCTATAGTATAGTCTACTCTCTTCTCTTCTATTCTCTATTCTCTTCTTTTCTATAGTACATTCTATTGTATTCTATATTCTATTCTATTGTATTCTATATTCTACTCTATTCTATTCTACTCTATATTCTATTTCAGTATATTCTATTTCAGTATATGCTTCATTGATTTTGAAAAAGCTTTTGATAAAATAAGACACAGCAAACTATTAGAAATCCTGAAACAAGGGGGACTAGATGACAAAGACATCCAAATCATAAAGAATCTGTATTGGCATCAGGTAGCAAATGTGAGACTAGGCCCAAAATACTCAGCTGATGCAGAAATAAGAAGAGGGGTCAGACAGGGATGTATTCTGTCTCCACTGTGGTTCAATATCTACTCTGAGTCAATCTTCAACGAGGCACTGGAGAACATCGATGCTGGCATCAAAGTAAATGGTGTTTGGATCAACAACTTAAGATAGGCTGACGATATCAACGTCCAATAACGGATAGGGCACAAGAATAATAATAATATTCTATTCTATATTCTACTCTACTATATTCCATATTCCATATTCTATTCTATTCTATTCTATTCTATTCTATTCTATTCTATTCTATTCTATTCTGTAATTCTATTCTATTCTATTCTATTCTGTAATTCTATTCTATTCTATTCTATTCTATTCTATTCTATTCTATTCCATATTCTATTCTCTTCTATTCTCTTCTATAGTAGTCTATTCTCTTCTCTTCTATTCTCTATTCTCTTCTTTTCTATAGTACATTCTATTCTATATTCTATTCTATTCTATATTCTATTCTATATTCTATTCTATTCTATATTCTATTCCATATTCTATTCTATTCTATTCTCTTCTATAGTATAGTCTATTCTCTTCTCTTCTATTCTCTATTCTCTTCTTTTCTATAGTACATTCTATTGTATTCTATATTCTATTCTATTGTATTCTATATTCTACTCTATTCTATTCTACTCTATATTCTATTTCAGTATATTCTATTTCAGTATATGCTTCATTGATTTTGAAAAAGCTTTTGATAAAATAAGACACAGCAAACTATTAGAAACCCTGAAGCAAGGGGGACTAGATGACAAAGACATCCAAATCATAAAGAATCTGTATTGGCATCAGGTAGCAAATGTGAGACTAGGCCCAAAATACTCAGCTGATGCAGAAATAAGAAGAGGGGTCAGACAGGGATGTATTCTGTCTCCACTGTGGTTCAATATCTACTCTGAGTCAATCTTCAACGAGGCACTGGAGAACATCGATGCTGGCATCAAAGTAAACGGTGTTTGGATCAACAACTTAAGATATGCTGACGATATCAACGTCCAATAACGGATAGGGCACAAGAATAATAATAATATTCTATTCTATATTCTACTCTACTATATTCCATATTCCATATTCTATTCTATTCTATTCTATTCTATTCTATTCTATTCTATTCTATTCTATTCTATTCTATTCTGTAATTCTATTCTATTCTATTCTATTCTGTAATTCTATTCTATTCTATTCTATTCTATTCTATTCTATTCTATTCTATTCTATTCTATTCTATTCTATTCTATTCTATTGCATATTACATTCTATATTATTCTATTCAATTCTCTTCCACCTTTCGGGCACCAGGGACCGACCGGTTCCATGGAGAGAGGTTTTTCCATGGACTGGGGGGGGGGGGGAGACTGGTTTCACATGCTCCCTGTATCCCATGGATGGGGCTTTGCTTGTTCACACGGACCAGTTTCTGGCATGCCGTGTCCCGGTGCAAGTCCAGGGCCCGGGGACTGGGGACCCCTGCTCTACCCTACTCTACCTTCCACTACATAAGTTCCAAATGAACGTTGTGGCTTTGCTGAGAAGGCAGTAGATACAGCACTGAAGATTAATCCTGGTTTGTGGGAAGCAGCAAAAACCCCCCAAATTTTTCTTTTAATGGATTTATTTGTACCAGCATGCTTGGCAACCGGCACGTATTTATGACGGTCGCGGTATCCCAGGATCATGCGATCCCGTTTTGTGACCTTCTGACAAGCAAAGTCAGATTCACTTAACAACCGTGTGACTCGCTTCACCACTGCAGTGATTCCTTTAACAGCCATGGGAAGAAAGGCCGTAAAGTGGGACAAAATTCACTCTGTCTTGTTTAGCGACAGAAATTGCAGGCTCAATTGTGGTCTTAAGTCGAGGTCTGTCTGTACAGTAAATTATAAATATACAGAAATATGGGATGCTGTAGACCAGGGGTAGGCAACCTTGGCTCTTTTATGACTCGTAGACTTCAACTCCCAGAATTCCTGAGCCGGCATGGCTGGCTCAGCTTGGAAACCTCTCTTTCCCCTCAGTGTGGCTGGCTCAGGAATTCTGGGAGTTGGAGTCCACACCTCTTAAAGTTGCTGAGGTGGAGAAACAATGGACTAGGCCAGGGGTAGGCAACCTGGCCTCTTTTATGACCGGTGGACTTCAACTCCCAGAATTCCTGAGCCAGCCATGCTGAGGGGAAAGGGAGGGGTTTCCAAGCTGAGCCATGCTGGGTCAGGAATTCTGGGAGTTGAAGTCCACGAGTCATAAAAGGGCCAAGGTTGCCTACCCCTATCCTAGATGATAGATAGATAGATAGATAGATAGATAGATAGATAGATAGATAGATAGATAGATAGATAGATAGATAGATAGATAGATAGATAGATAGATAGATAGATAGATAGATAGATAGATAGATAGATAGGCAGGCAGGCAGGCAGGCAGACAGACAGACAGACAGACAGACAGACAGACAGACAGACAGACCTAGACCAGGGGTAGGCAACCTTGGCTCTTTTATGACTCGTGGACTTCAACTCCCAGAATTCCTGAGCCAGCCAC
>NW_015388545.1:76585-79764 GCF_001527695.2 Protobothrops mucrosquamatus | reverse complement strand
TGCAGGAGTGGGGGGCTTATGGGACCTCTAGTCCACCATCTCCGTAGGGAGAAATGGTAGGGGATTTGTGGGGAACGGGACTTATGGGACCTGTAATCCACCATCTCCATAGAGAGAAAAAAACTTACGGCATCTGCAGGGGACAGGAGACTTATGGGACCTGTAGTCCACCGTCTCCGCAGGGGGAAATGCTGGACTCGGGGGATCTACGACAATTCGTCGCGGCCAGCTCGCCATGGGATGAGAGTGACACACTAATATCGAAGAAATAATGGAATAGAGTCATCAAAGAAAGGATGCCAAGGGGGGGGGGGCAGAATAAACAAAAATTAAAAACAAATGCATTCCTTATTTTAAATAATTAAACTGAATTGTCCTGCAGCGAGTTATCCCAGTCCGCTGGAGGGAACCCGGGGGACTTGTGGGACTTGTAGCTGACCATCTCTGCAGGGGGGAAAGGGTGGACTTAGAGGACCTGCAGAGGACAGGGGGGGCTGATGGGCCTTGTAGTCCACCCTCTCCGCAGAGCACCAAGCCCACCCTTTCAGCATCACACTGGCCAGGCGGTCTGTGAGCTGGTGGAGGCGAGGAGAGGCTAGTAGCCACATCTGGACACCAGGAGCCAGGCAGACCTCTTTGCTGGGTCCTGCAGTAGGTTTGCTACCTCCAACATCTGGAAACCTTCCAAGATCCAGGAGGATCCCAGTGAGGGCCCAAGCCTTCTGCCCAGCCGAAACCGGGAGAGGGGGGGGCTGTTCCAGGCCTCCTCCTCCACCACCCCTACATCTCTGCCTGCCAAAGGGAAAGTTGGCTATGCCTACCACAATCCGCAATGGCACCAACATGTCTGAACTGACTCCTTTCTGCTTAGGGACGCGTCCCCGTGTTCGGCTGGCAGGCTAAGAGCCGCGGAGGAAGGAGGCCATTCAGCAACTTTAATCTGCCCGCTAAGCAAAGCTGAGACGGGTCTGGGTGTGTGCGTGCACTTTTTTTTTCAAGCCAGGAGTGGCAGCCAGCCAGTCGGAGGGCGCCCCTGTTCTCCGACTCCATTTCTTCCCTGAAATCGCAGCACCTTGGCAAACAAGGCACGAAACATACGGACACGATAGCAGTCTTCCAATATCTCAGGGGCTGCCACGAAGAAGAGGGGGTTCAACCTATCCTCCAAAGCGCCTGAAGGCAGGATAAGAAGCAATGGGTAGAAACTCATCAAGGAGAGAAGCAACCTGGAACTAAGGAGAAAGTTCCTGACAGTGAGAACAATTAACCAGTGGAACAGCTTGCCTCCAGAAGCGGTGAATGCTCCAACACTGGAGGTTTTTAAGAAGAGACTGGACAGCCATTTGTCTGAAATGGTATAGGGTTTCCTGCCTGAGCAGGAGGTTGGACTAGATGACCTCCAAAGTCCCTTCTATCCTATCCTATTCTCAATAAAGATTCTATTCTATTCTATTCTATTCTATTCTATTGTATTCTATTCTATTCTATTCTATTCTATTCTATTCTATTCTATTTTATCCTATCCTATCCTATCCTATCCTATCCTATCCTATCCTATCCTATCCTATCCTATAATTCATATTCTATTCTATTCTATTCTATTCTATTCTATTCTATTCTATTCTATTCTATAATTCATATTCTATTCTATTCTATTCTATTCTATTCTATTCTATTCTATTCTATTCTATTCTATTCTATTCTACTCCACTCTACTCTACTCTACTTTTATTCTAGGTTGCAACGGCCCTGAAAACAGTGACTTATGGCTGTTTTTCAGAGTTAACAGCCATTGCAACATCCCCGTGATCACATAATCAAAATTTGGACACTTGGTAACTGACTCATCTTTATGACGGTCGCAGCGTCCCGGAGTCATGTGATCCCCTTTGGCGATCTTTTGACAAGCAAAGTCAATGAGGAAGCTGGATTCACTTAACAACCATTATCAGCTTCACTGATTCACTTAACAACTGTGGCAAAAAATGTCATAAAATGGGGCAAAACTCACTTAGCAACCGTTTTGCTTGGAAACTTTAGGCTACAGGGTACGTTTTACCTTAGGATATGGAGTGCTTTGGACTTCTAAAAACACTGGAAAAATTGTGCAGAGAGCCATTTTCTTCAGAATGGAATGGAATGGAATAGAAAATAGAATAGAAAATAGAATATAATATATAATATATAATATATAATATATAATATAATAGAATAGAATAGAATAGAATAGAATAGAATAGAATAGAATAGAATAGAATAGAATGTGGAGTGGAGTGGAGTGGAATGGAATAGAATAGAATAGGAATAGAATAGAACAGAATATAGAATAGAATAGATTAGAACAGAACAGAATAGCAGAACTGGAAGGGACCCTGGAGGTCTTCTAGTCCAACTCCCTGCTCAGGCAGGACATCCTATTCCATTTCAGACAAGCAGCTGTTCTCCCTCTGTATTCATTTATAGGCAGTCCTTGACCTACAACCGTTCGTTTAGTGACCGTTTTAAGTACCAAGAGCATTGAAAAAAAAGAGACACAACCTGTCCTCGCACGTACGACCGTTGCAACATCTCCATGGTCACATGATCAGAATTCGGACGCTCGTATTTTTGACGGTTGCAGCATCCCAAGGTCACGGGGTCCCCATTTGTGACCTGGCCCAGCTGCTTTCTGACCAGCAAAGTCAACAGGAGGAATCTGGATTCGCTTAACAACCAAACGATTCACTTAACAACCGCGGAATCCACTTAACAACTGCAGCAATTCACTGAACGACCGTGGCAAAAAGGCCATAAAATCAGGAACTCACTGAGGAGTCCGGGGTACTCTCTAGCCGTCAGAAGACATCGTGAAAACCCTTTGATTTCACAACAGACAGACAGATTCAACCATTGCTGCAATGGGGAAAATGTGACCGTCGTAGACCAGGCCAAGTCCAAGAATGCCAGGGAATTCCTAGACGTTTGGCCCTCTGACCAATCCGCCATCAACGGACACAGAGGCGTTAACCACGTCTGCAGACGGTGCAAAAGAGGCCATCAACCAGCCCCCAAAGGGAACAAAAAGACCCCAGCTCTTCTCCTTTCTACCAGCAACCAGCACCCAGATCAGCAGAGATTAACTCCCAGGTCACCTTCAGACCAAGTAAGCAACACCCCAGTGAAGATACGGCCAAAGAGCC
>NW_015388545.1:57117-74798 GCF_001527695.2 Protobothrops mucrosquamatus | reverse complement strand
TAAGTCTTAAAGTGGCCAGGATTGGAGACCCCTGTGTTAGGCTGATTAAGTGGATTAAAGGCCAGTCAATGAGTTCATCTATGAACGACACCGCAGTCCATTTCCTCAGCTTAATGCCTCTTCCAGATGGGACGCCGTTCCATCTGCCGTGAGAGGAAATCCTCTTTTGAGCCTGCCAGGTTCGCAAGTACATCCGTGTCGGGGTGGGTTTCCCCCCTGCGGCAGCAAGACAGAAGTGGGGCAGCCCTTTCAGCCTCCTTCTGCTGGGCCACTTATTCTGGCTTCGCTTCCCAATCTAAACAAAGGCGTCTAGATCTCCTGGTGGTCTCCCATCCAAGGGTCATCCAAGCAAGAGTGACCTCTATTGGCATCTCCGGGAGCTGCACCCTCCGAAGCATGAGAGTAAGAGAGCTTTAAAGCAACTGCCGGAGACCCCCACCTCAAAGACGCCCCCGTCCGAATGTGTTTTGTAAGCCAGTGCCTGGGGGGGGAAATAGTGTGGGGGGTGGCTAGAATAATTAGCAGATGATGTCAGAGACCAATCGGATGAATTCTCGGTGGGCTGGATGCAAATGGGACCAGTTCCTGCATTTCTTTTAACTCCTGAGGACTAGAAACTTGATCAGATGGGTGGGGAAACAGGATCCACCAGTGGGACGCAGGTAGTTCCCGACTCTCACCCATCCGTTTAGCGACTGTCCGGAATTACGACGACGCTGAAAAAAAAAAGTGGCCCGCGACCATTTTTCACACTTAATGACCGTTGCAGGGTCTCCAGGGTGACATGGTCAAAATATGGACCCTTAGCAACTGATTCATATGGACGACGTGACCCCCTTTTGCGACCTTCTGGTAAGCAAAGTCAATGGGAAAGCCAGATTCGCTTAACCACCCTGCTGCTCGCTTAACGACTGCAATGATTCACTTAACGACGGTGGTAAGAAAGGTCGTACGTTAGAGCAAAGCTCACTGAACAACTTGCTTAATTAACAATGGAAATTTTTGGGTCCATTGTGGTCGTAGGTCGAGGACCCCCTGTATTACAGTCACACGAGAACTTTGCTGTCTCCCCAGCATGGTCTCACTTAGCAACGGAAATGTTGCAGTCCATTGGACCATAGGTTCTTGCAGTCCTAGTGGACAATCACTTAAATAGGAGCCAGCCGTGTGCTGCAGTGGCCAAAAAGGCCAACACAGTGCTGGGCTGCATTAACAGAGGGATAGAATCAAGATCATGTGAAGTATTAATACCACTTTACAAGGCCTTGGTAAGGCCACACTTGGAATACAGTGTCCAGTTTTGGTCACCGCGATGTAAAAAAGATGTTGAGACTTTAGAAAGAGTGCAGAGAAGAGCAACAAAGATGATTAGGGGACTGGAGGCCAAAGCATATAAGGAAAGGCTGCTGGAATTGGGTCTGTCTAGTTTAACGAAGAGAAGGAGGAGGGGGGACATGATAGCAGCCTTCCAGTATCTCAGGGGCTGCCCCAAAGAAGAGGGAGTCAAGCTATTCTGCAAAGCGCCTGAAGGCAGGACAAGAAGCAACAGATGGAAACTAACCAAGGAGAGAAGCAACCTGGAACTAAGGAGAAACTTCCTGACAGTTAGAACAATTAACCAGTGGAACTCCTTGCCTCCAGAAGCGGTGAATGCTCCAACATTGCAAGTTTTTAAGAAGAGACTGGACAGCCATATGTCTGAAATGGTATAGGGTTTCCTGCCTGAGCAGGGGGTTGGACTAGATGACCTCCAAGGTCCCTTCCAAGTATTCTGTTCTATTCTATTTTATTCTATTCTATTCTTCCAATCCTTATTCTTTTTTATTCTATTCTATTCTATTCTATTCTATTCTCCTAATCCTTATTCTATTCTATTCTATTCTCCAATATTTATTCTATTCTATTCTATTCTATTCTCCAATATTTATTCTATTCTATTTTCCAATATTTATTCTATTCTATTCTCCAATATCTATTCTATTCTATTTATTCCATATTCTATTCTATTCTATTCTATTCTATTCTATTCTATTCTATTCCAATCCTTATTCTATTCTATTCTATTTTTCATTCCTCTTTTCTATTTCTTTTCTAGTTCTAATTCTAATTCTTTCCTATCCTGTCCTTTCCATTCCTACTCCTACTCCTATTCTATTCTGATCGCAACCCAAGGACTAACTCTATACGGTTCGGAGGGGGCCTTTGAAAGAGGCCCCAATCCCTTCCCGGCCCTCTGGGGTTTAAGAAGGGTCAGCAGAGAATACCACCCCAGTAAATCCGGAGGAGAGCGGCTTCTTCTCCTAATCCCTGCTGTGGGTGATTGACAAGGTGACAGGCCGTGGGCCGGAGATAAGCTTTCCGGCTGTCAGGACACAAAGTCCAGCAAGCCCCCTCGTCCCCGTGGGGGGGGGCCTACTCCATGCCTTCCTTTGGCTGGGAGGAAAGGGGGGGGAGAAGGGACTCTCAACGGAAGAACAAGGGGTGGGCCCACACGCATTTTGAGGAAGTGAACAATTGCACAACTTCAACTGCAAGCTTGCCGGTGGGTTGAAGAGAGAGAGGGAGAAACAGGACTTCAAGATGGTGGCAGATACAGAGAAACATCCGGAGAGCTGGGAACAAACAAACAGACCCAACCATGGACAAAGTTGAGCCGGAGAGACCCGTCTGCAAAGGCTAATGAATAGAATAGGAATGGGAATAAAAAGGGATAGGGATAGAGTAGAGTAAGAATGGAATGAAATGGAATAAGAAATAGAAACACAGAGTTGGAAGGGACCTTGGAGGTCTTCTAGTCCAGCCCCCTGCTCAAGCAGGAGAACCTAAACCATTCCAGATAAATGATTCTCCAGTCTCTTCTTAAAAACTTCCAGTGTTGGAGCATTCACAACTTCTGGAGGCAAGGAGTTCCACTGATTAATTGTTCTAACTGTCAGGAAGTTTCTCCTTAGTTCTAGGTTGCTTCTCTCCTTGGTTAGTTTCCATCCGTTGCTTCTTCTCCTGCCCTCAGGTGCTTTGGAGAACAGTTTGACTCCCTCCTCAAATATTGGAGCATGGCTATCAAGTCCCCCCCCCCCCCGGTCCTTCTCTTCCTTAAACTAGACATCCCCAATTCCAGCAACCGTTCCTTGTATGTTTTAGCCTCCAGTCTCCTAATCATCTTTGTTGCTCTTCTCTGCACTCTTTCTAGAGTCTCAACCTCTTTTTTACATCGTAGTGAGCAAAACTGGATGCAGTAACGAAGAGAGGGATGTCCCTTGCACCGTCCAAGGGCTGCAGAAAATTTGTGAATTGCGCAAGTTTGGATTGACCCACGAAGGTTCCTCAAACAGGCCTCTCCAGCATCAAGCCCTAGAATCTTGGTTTGTTTGCAGAGCTCTGGCACAAGCTCTGGGCTGTCTATACGTCTAGGCTCTGCTGAATTCGCAGCATGCTTGTATACTCCAGGACGATGAATCGGTTTTGGATGGTTCTGATGCAAAAATATAAAAAAAGGCTGAGAAGTGTCTGGTTTTCTGTATCTTTTACTATCCTGGATTTTTTAAGGCTCTCTCGTCAAAGCCAACACAGTGCTGGGCTGCATTAACAGAGGGAGAGAATCAAGATCACGTGAAGTGTTAATACCACTTTACAAGGCCTTGGTAAGGCCACACTTGGAATACTTCATCCAGTTTTGGTCACCACGATGTAAAAAAGATGTTGAGAGTCTAGAAAGAGTCCAGAGAAGAGCAACAAAGATGATCAGGGGACTGGAGGCTAAAATACACAAGGAACGGTTGCTGGAATTGGGTATGTCTAGTTTAAGGAAGAGAAGGACCAGGGGTGACATGAGAGCAGCCTTCCAATATCTCAGGGGCTGCCCCAAAGAAGAGGGAGTCAAGCTATTCTCCAAAGCGCCTGAAGGCAGGACAAGAAGCAACGGATGGAAACTGATCAAGGAGAGAAGCAACCTAGAACTAAGGAGAAAGTTCCTGACGGTTAGAACAATTAACCAGTGGAACAACCTGCCTCCAGAAGTGGTGAATGCTCCAAAAACAGAGCAGATGAGCTCATTCTACTTTACTGTCAGGTGGCAACAACAGAATATTGCAGTCCTGAAAGAATAAGTCTCCTGCCGTCTCTTTTACAGCCTGAGATACTTGGGAGGGTCCCTTCTAAGCCAGAGGTCCCCAACCTATGGCCATGGCCTCTTGGACACTGGGCCGCGTGAGTGGCTGGGCAATGCACGCGTGTGTGCGTGCGCTCACTCCTCCTTGCACCGGCGCTACCCGAGCTGTGAGCCTCACACCAATGCTAGCCGAGCCACGAGCCTTGCGCCGGCACTAGCCGAGCCAGCGCTAGCAGCCCCATTTGCGGATGGAAGGCTGGGACAACCCTGAACTGGTCAGGATCGAACTGCTGGCAGTGGGCAGAGGTAGCCTGCAATATCGTATACTAACCACTGGGAAGGAAGGAAGGAAGGAAGGAAGGAAGGAAGGAAGGAAGGAAGGAAAACTGCACCAGCACTTAGACTTATATACGGGTTAGGATCGAACTGCTGACAGTGGGCAGAGTCAGCCTGCAATACCGCACTTTAACCACTGCGCCACCACGGCTCTTTTTAGGCTCTGCCTGGCCACATCCTCAACTGATCTTTTGGTACCCCCCTCTCTGCAATTTGCCACGCATCCCACATAAACATCCAAGAGGGCTGGGGGGGGGGAGAAAGACCCTACGAGGCAGAAAATTCCTTTACCCGCAGACCGCCACTTGACCAAGTGGTACAGGGTCTCCTGCTTGAGCAGGGGGTCAGACTAGAAGACCTCCATGGTCCCTTCCCATTCTATTAAACCCAGGGGGCCGGGAAGCAGATGGCAATGCCGTACGAAGCTGGGCCACCCCTAGAAGGGCACTAAGTGTAACTTTCCCTCTCTCTTCCTTGACTGAGACCCCCACCATATTTTTCCCTTCCTTTGTAAATTTTATTTGGGATCTTCCTCTACGTTCGCTGCTCCGAGGTTCTTCTCACAGTAAAGTTCCTCGCCTTGGACACACGGAGTTCTCAACTTGCAACAGTTCGCTTAGTGACCGTTCAAAGTGGCAGCGGCACCGAAAAAGCGACTTATGACCGTTTCACACTTACGACCGTCGCAGCATTCCCAACGGTCACGGGACCAAAATTCAGAAGGTTAGCAACTGGCTCCTATTGATGACGCTTGCAGCATCCCCGGTGGTGGTGGTGGGGTTGGGAAATGTGATCTTTTGTTTTTTTAAATAAGTTTGTTTCATCATAGAGAATAAAAATACAGAGCAGCAAAACAGGCAGACAAAATGAAACCAAACAAAAAACATACATTCAACCTTAACCACAAAATAATAATAATAATCATGTACAAAAAAAAGGGGGGGTCAATTAAATTTAACATTTAACGTGTAGGATCCACCCTGGCTGAGTGCTGAAAGAAAAGTAATTGCAATACATTCTCCTCCCCTTTTACAAGCGTGTGTATGTTTGTGTGTGTGTTTGTGTGTCTCTGTGTTTGTTTGTCTGTCTGTCCGTCCGTCCGTCCGTCCATTTGTAAAAGGGGAGGAGAAGGCAGAAGAAGCAACGGATGGAAACTAACCAAGGAGAGAAGCAACCTAGAACTAAGGAGGAACTTCCTGACAGTTAGAACAATTAACCAGTGGAACAACCTGCCACCAGAAGTTGGGAATGCTCTAACAGTGGAAGTTTTTAAGAAGAGACTGGACAGCCATTTGTCTGAAATGGTATAGGGTTTCCTGCCTGAGCAGGGGATTGGACCAGATGACCTCCAAGGTCCCTTCCAACTACTACTACTACTACTACTACTACTACTACTACTACTACTACTACTACTACTACTACTACTACTTCTTCTTCTTCTTCTTCTTCTTCTTCTTCTTCTTCTTCTTCTTCTTCTTCTTCTTCTTCTTCTTCATCATCATCATCATCATCATATAAAAGAGGAAAAAGCTAGGCAACTGTCTCACATTTATGACCGTTGTAATATCCCAGTGTCACCTGATCTCCTCTTTTCACGATCTTGTGACCAGCAAAGTCAATGGGGGGCAGCCAGATCCGCTTAAGGACCGTGCGACTAGCTTAACAACGGCAGCGATGCCGCTGAGCAAACGGTGGCCAGAAAAGGCGGCACGAATGGGGCAAAGCTCACCAAACGGCCGTCTCGCTCATCAAGAGCCGATTTTGGGCTCGGTTGTGTCGTAAGTCGAAGACCAGGTGTTAAAATGAAAGGAGTTTTGTAAAAAAACCAACCCCCCCCCCCAACAACCCAGGGCAGGGTGCCAGCAGGGCGTCTCGTCTGTGCACTAACCATGTTCGGGCCTGTCTGCTTCGGGACGGCGGTGGTGGCACCCCCCCCCCAGGAACGGGCACCTCTTCCTCGGTGGGCAGGTATTTGGGCAGAGCTGCGAGAACGAGTCGGGCAACTCAGCCGAGCGCCAGGCTGCTTCCCCGAAATCAACACATGCCAACATGAAAGGCAGGCCGTGCCAAGCGCTGGGCGAAATCCAGACAAGCCGGCTAGGCTGCTTAGAGGGCACTGGGATGGGGCGGGTCTCTCTCTCTCTCTCTCTCCCCCTCCAGCTTTGCCACCAACAGTTTTGTTTCAAAAGTAGGTTACGGTTGGGTGTCGCAACGTGACTCTTGCCCGAGAACAGGTTACTCCACCCAAAGCCCGCTGTGCCAACACACCCCCGGTGTGTCAAAAGGAGACCACACGGACCTGCCTGGGAAACGCACTGCCAGCTGTTGAAAACTCAGGAGGCCCTGGTGGATTGGTTTATTCTGGAGCCCTCCGTGTCTCACCGGACACGCGTGCAGGGCTGGAGACGGACACGTGCCGAGCCAGAGGCGGGCCTCGCCTTAAGCCTAAAGGGGGCTTGCTTTTTTTTTTTTTTTTTTTTTGCCCGGTGGGCTGTTCAATGGCTTGGGGTTGTCGGGATGCCGGCCGATTGCAGTTGATTGAACAAACCATGGTTAGGTCAGGCACACTGTGCCCGAACCGAGCTACAGTCCGATTCTGCCTCCAGAAGCGGTGAATGCTCCAACACTGGAAGTTTTTAAGAAGGGATTGGACAGCCATTTGTCTAAAATGGTATAGGGTTACCTGCCTGAGCAGGGGGTTGGACTAGATGACCTCCAAGGTCCCTTCCAACTATTCTATTCTATTCTATTCTATTCTCAATTAGGGAAGGCAGACTCAGAAAATGGGGTTAATTCAGGAAACCAGGTTAAATGCTTTGGGCATTGCAGACTTGGCTTAAATTGTGCCTTGGTTAAGTTGTGCCTTGTGCATTGAGGAGACACGCTCGTTTGAATACACACATTTCAAAAATCTGGTCCAGCGTTGTGCTTCTGGTAGTACAGGTATTCCTTGACTTGCAACCGTTTGTTGAGTGACCGTTCGGAGTTACAACAACGCTGGAAAAAGTGGCTTATGTCCGTTTTTCATACTTACGACCGTTGCAGCATCTCGTGGTCACGTGATCAAAACTGAGACGCTTGGCAACTGGCTCCTATTTATGACGGTTGCAGTGATCGCCTTTTGCGACCAACTGACAAGCGAAGTCAGATAGGGTTTCCTGCCTGAGCAGGGGGTTGGACTAGAAGACCTCCAGGGTCCCTTCCAACTCTGCTGTTCTGTTCTGTTCCGTTCTCTATTCTACTCTACTCTCTCCACTCCATTCCATATTTTCTATTCTGTTCTGTTACGTTCCATTCCATTCCATTCTGTAATTCTATTCTATTCTATTCTATTCTATTCTATTCTATTCCATCCCATAATTCTATTCTATTCTATTCTACCCCATAATTCAATTCAGTTCTATTCTATTCCATCCCATTATTCTATTCTATTCCATCCCATAATTTTATTCTATTCTATTCCATTCCATTCTATTCTGTAATTCTATTCTATACTATACTATTCCATCCCATAATTCTATTCTATTCCATTCCATTCCATTCCATTCTGTAATTCTATTCTATTCTATTCTATTCTATTCTATTCTATTCTATTCTATTCTATTCTATTCCATTCCATTCTTTATTCCATTCCATTCCATTCATCTGCTTGACAGGTGGTCCTTGACCTATGACTACAATTGAATCCCAAATTCTGGTTGCTAAGCAAGACACGGTTGTTAAGCAAATTTTGCCCCATTGTACAGTTTGCATCAATTTATAAGATCTCTCAGACAGCATTGGAGCTGTCAGGAAATTTCTCCTTAATTCCAGGTTGATTCTCCCCCGAGGTCATGGGATCCCCTTCTGGCTCAGGAATGCTGGCTCAGGAATTCTGGGAGTTGAAGTCCGCAAGTCATAAAAGAGCCAAGGTTGCCTACCCCTGCACTAACTTAACAACCCGCAGGGATTGACTTAACAACTGTGGCAAGGAAGGTCGTAAAAGGGGCAACACTCACTTAACGCCTGCCTTGATTAGCGACGGAAATTTTGGGCTCAACTGTGGTCGTAATTCGAGGACTTTCTGTAGCTTAACGCAACATGCCGGGCCCATCTTAGCTTCACAAGCTCATTGGGCAACCTGAGCAGGTAGTTAAAAAATGTAGAAGGAACCAAAATGGGGCTAAGCGTATGTCTCATTTAGCAACTGGCCTCGATTTGGTCGTAAGGCGAGGACTGGGAACTTTCCCGGAATTGTTTATGGAGCTGAATGGCTAAGTAAGCACTACTAGGAGGAGGAAAATGGTGGCTTGTAATGGTGGTTTTGTAATCTGTCCGGATTCTTTCTCCCGCCCACAGGCAGGACTGAGTAGGAAGTCCCTTCAATGGTTTTACACACAGCCCAGGAAAGCAGGCAGCCCCGTGGATCCAATTCCAAGAAAATAATTATGCTAAAAAGCCCAGGTTTCACAATCTTGGCAAGCTACAAATATCCGCCTATCTTCCAGTTTTCTTCAGGTTGAGAAACTCTGTGCCAAGGTCTCTCTGTACGACGGAGTTAACCCCGGCGTGGCCACCGGTTCTTCCAAGAAAGCGTTTTAAGCTTATTTATTTTTTTAATTTTCTATTGCTTTCTGCGCAACGGTGTGTCTCGAACTCGGCGCCACCAATAAAAAAAGGCATGATCCAATCCAATCCAATCAATCAATCCTCAACTTACAAACTAAGGAGGAATTTCCTGACCGTGAGAACAGTCAACCAGTGGAATTCCTTGCCTCCTGAAGTTGTGAATGCTCCAACACTGGAAGCTTTTAAGAAGAGACTGGACAGCCATTTGTCTGAAATGGTAGGGGGTTTCCTGCCTGAGCAGGGGGTTGGACTAGAAGACCTTAAAGGTCCCTTCCAACTCTATTATTGTTATTGTTAATAATAATAATAATAATAATAATAATAATAATAATAATAATAATAATAATAATAATAAAAATTAACCAGTGGAACTCCTTGCCTCCAGAAGTTGTGAATGCTCCAACACTGGAGTTTTTTTTAAAAAAGAAACCGAACAGCCATTTGTCTGAAATGGTATAAGGTCTCTTGCTTGAGCAGGGGGTTGGACTAGAAGACCTCTAAGGCCCCTGCCAACTCTGGCATTCTGTTATTATGATAGCAGTCTTCCAATATTTGGGGGGCTGGCACAGAGAAGAGGGAGTCAAGCTATTCTCCAAAGCACATGAAGCCAGGACAAGAAGCAACGGATGGAAACTGATCAAGGAGAGAAGCAACCTAGAACTAAGGAGAAACTCCGACAGTGAGAACAATTAACCAGTGGAACAGCTTGCCACCAGAAGTTGTGCTTCATCACTGGAGGTTTTTAAGAAGAGATTGGACAACCATTTGTCTGACATGGTAGAGGGTCTCCTGGCTGGGCAGGGGGTTGGACTAGATGACCTCCAAGATCCCTCCCAACTTCTTTATTATTATTATTATTATTATTATTATTATTATTATTATTATTATTATTATTATTATTATTATTATTATTATTATTATTATATTATTTTACAAAAAGCACTGAAAAAAAGCGAACTGGGGCCGTTTTTGAAAAGTTATGACTTTTGCCCCCGTCCCCGTGGTCAAAAACTCGGAGGCTTGGTCACTGACTCGTAGTTGTGACCATTACTGGGTCCCATGTGGCCACCTTTCGCGACCAAAATTAAAGGGGAAGCCAGATTCACTTAATCAGCTGCAGTGGTTCACTGAACATTTGGGGCAAGGAAGGACGTAAAACCTTGTTAAACTCACTTAACAAATGTCTCACTTAATGGAAATTTGAGAACTCAGTTGTGTTCGAGGGCTATCTGTAGGCGATGCCAAAATATGAAAAATTAGGGGAAAAAAAGAATTGAAAGAATGGAGGAAAATGAAAGCTGAAGCCAAAACGACAATAGAAGCAGTCCTCAGCTTACAAACACTCGTTTAGCGACCATTCGAAGTTACAACGGTACTGGAAAAAAGTGACTTACAACCATGTTTTCACACTTACAACGGCTGCAGCATCTCCGTGGTCACGTGATCCAAATTCAGGCATTTGGCAACTGGCTCGTAAATAATAATAATAGTAATAATAATAATAATAATAATAATAATAATAACAACAACAACAAACAATAATAATAAAGTTGGAAGGGACCTTGGAGGTCATCTAGTCCAACCCCCTGCTCATGACGGTTGCAGCGTCCCGGAGTCACGTGATCCCCTTTTGCGACCTTCTGACAAGCAAAGTCATCGGGGGAAGCCGGATTCGATTAACAACCGCGTGACTAAGTCAACAATTGCAGTGATTCGCTTAACAACTTTGGCAAAAATAAAAAAGGTTGTAAAACGGGACGCAACACACTCAACTGCTTCGCTGAGCAGCAGGAATTTGGGACTCAATTCTGGTCGTCGAGGATTACCTGTACAAGTGGTGGTCCTTGACTTACAACCGTTCGTTTAGTGACCGCTTAAAGTCACAAGCAAAAATGACAATGCAGGAAGTCCTCAGCTTACAACCGTTAATTTAGTGACCGTTCAAAGTTACAGCGGCACTGAAAGAAGTGGCTTACGACCGTGTTTTCACACTTACGACCACTTACAACGGTTCGTTTAGGGAACATTCAAGGTTACAACGGCACTGAAAAAGGCGGCTTGTGACCGTGTTTCATGCTTACGACCGTTGCAGCATCCCCAGGGTCACGTGATCAAAATTTAGGCGCTTGGCAACTGACTCGTATTTATGACGGTTACAGTGTCCCGGGGACTATGTGATCCTCTTTTGCTGGTCTTCTGACAAGCGAAGTCAAGCCCAATTCACTTAACAACTGTGTGACTTAACACAAATGGCAAGTCAGGTCGTAAAAAGGGACAAAACCCGCTTAACAAATGTCTCACTTCGCAACCTAAATTCTGGATTCAAATTCTGGACCTCCTGTACCGATATTGAACTCTTAAAGACTGGCACGAAGTGATAGATCTTCAACAGACAGAGATCTGTTTCACCCCCATCATGTTAAACCATGGTTTGTTCAACCAGGAATCCCGCACCTTCTGACAAGAGGCAGACACATCCTGCAGTCACATGACCAATTCTGGGTGCTTAGCAACCGTCTCACCTTGATAGCTGGTCACATGACTGAGATTGACACCACCACCACCCCAACACATCCATTTGCCTAACGACTGTCGCCATTTTTTGTTTTGTAAAAAAATCAAGTCCGGTCATGCGAGTGCCTCGACATATGACGGATATTCCACCTTCCTTTGCGGTCTTAAGTCGAGGACCCTCCGTAGTTTTCCGATGGGCTGGACTTCAACTCCCAGAATCCCCAGACACAGGTAGGAGTAGATGAAGGAAGTTATAATCGATAAGCCCAATGGCCTCAGTTCAAACCACATTCTAAGCCATGGGTGAGAAACTGGCATTATGGCTTGTGCAATCTTGGAACCCAGTTGGAGAGTCCTGACACACAGTTAGAACAATTAACCAGTGGAACTACCTGCCTCCAGAAGCGGTGAATGCTCCAACACTGGAAGTTTTCAAGAAGAGACTGGACAGCCATTTGTCCGAAATGGTCTAGGGCAGGGGTAGTCAACCTTGGCTCTTTTATGACTCGTGGACTTCAATTCCCAGAATTCCTGAGCCAGCTTAGCTGGGAGTTGAAGTCCACGAGTCATAAAAGAGCCAAGGTTGACTACCCCTGGTCTAGGGTTTCCTGCCTGAGCAGGGGGTTGGACTAGATGACTTCCAAGGTCCCTTCCAACTTTTTTTTTTAAATTATCATCATCATCATCATCATCATCATCATCATCATCATCATCATCATCATCATCATCATCATCATCATTAGAGGATGCCTGGGGCCAAGCCCCCCAGGAATTGGGACAGGCAATCATAAGTCTCCCTCCTCTTGGATGACCTTCTGGGTCATCCCCACAGATGTAGGGGGCTGGAGGCTAAAACATATGAAGAACAGTTGCAGAATTTGGGTTTGGCCAGTCTAGAGAAAAGAAGGACTGGGGGGACATGATAGCAGTATTCCAGTATCTCAGGGGCTGCCCCAAAGAAAAAGGGGGGGGTCAAGCTATTCTCCAAAGCCCCTGAACGCAGGACAAGAAGCAACGGATGGAAACTAATCAAGGAGAGAAGCAACCTAGAACTAAGGAGAAACTTCCTGATATTGAGAACAACTAACCAGTGGAACGGCTTGCCACCAGAAGTTATGGGTGCTCCAACACTGAAGTTTTTTGTTTTTTTTAAAGAAACAGAACAGCCATTTGTCTGACATGGTATGGGGTCTCTTGCTTGAGCAGAGGGTGGACTAGAAGACCTCTAAGGCCCCTTCCAACTCTGGCATTCTGTTATTATGATAGCAGTCTTCCAATATTTGGGGGGGCTGGCACAGAGAAGAGGGGGTAAACCCATTCTCCAAAGCACCAGAAGGCAAAACAAGAAACAATGGATGGAAACTGACAAAGGAGAGAAGCAACTTGGAATCAAGGAGAAACTCCCTGACAGTGAGAACAATTAACCAGGGGAACAACCTGCCACCAGAAGTTGTGTTTCATCACTGGAGGTTTTTAAGAAGAGATTGGACAACCATTTGTCTGACATGGTAGAGGGTCTCCTGCCTGGGCAGGGGGGTGGACTAGATGACCTCCAAGATCCCTTCCAACTCTATTATCATCATCATCATCATCATCATCATCATCATCATCATCATCATCATCATCATCTGTATTCGGATTACTGAGTTCAAAGCAGGGGGTGCTTCTTTAGAAATGCCCACTTCTGGCTTTGCCATAGTGATTCTAACTTCCAGGAAAGGTGTCTGGAACATTCCAGAAACAGGTCCAGCTCCAAACATCTGTTTCACGTCAGGCACTTCTGGAAAGCTTGAGAAATGGCCGTAGAGACCCTATGGGGAAAGATGCCACCACTTGCTCCAAATAAAACCTTCTCTAGCGCAGGAGTCCACAACCCGGTACCGGGCCGCGGCATGCCAGCAACTGGTCCGCCCAAACAAGCAAAGCCCCATCCGTGGGATGCGGGCAGCACACAAAGCCACGCACCCTCCGGTCCACGGAAAAACCTTTCTCCACGGAACCAGTCCATGGTGCCCCCAAAAGGTTGGGGACCTCTGGACTAGCGTGAGAAACCTGGAAGAGTCCAGGATTCTCATTCACGGGACGGCCTTCAAGGGCAGTCTCCTGGGGGGGAAGCATTGCAGTAGTCCAGCTCTTAACTCGCCAAAATCGATAGGTCTGGAGAAATGAAAGCAAAGCCTGCTGGGAGCAAGCAGCCGGCTCTTCCCGTTCGGCGACGCTCCCCTGCCGAGAACGTAAGAGAGCGATTCGCTCTCGGCACCCGAAGGATCGACGGTATCGGTCCGCTGCGGGGCGAGCCAAAAAAACGGCAGAGACGCCGGCTTGTGGATCTCACACGCCTCCTCCTCCTCCTCCAAAAATGTACTTAATCCACTTTTTGGCGAATTTGGGCCTGTGTCCCCCACCCCGTCCCGCCCGCCCCCATAGAGTGTTTCCCACAAAAACAAACTAAAAAAACAACAAAAAACCGCCCATTCAGCAGCTGCGGTGCCAACCAGCTCCCAGCTGGTTGCCAGCCTGGCTGGCAAGGATCCACCGAGGGATTTTTGGTATACACCGAAGGGAGGGCGGGGTGGTGGTGGTGGTGGTGGTGGAGGAAGAAGAGAAACGGATCCCAGAGCTGTAAGTTTCCACTGGAGTCGAAAAACCAGGCTATGAATCACAAGAGATGGGCTGTGTTGAGTTTGGTGTGTGTGTATGCGTTTGTGTGTGTGTGTGTGTGTGTGTGTGTGTGTGTTTTCAACCCCTGGCACCAGGAGGAGGAAAAACCAGTTGCTTCGGTCCTCTTCCCGTGTACCGTTTTGGAATGAATGTAACCCCGGCCTCGGTTATAATTTGAGGAAGAGTCTTCCGCCGTGAATTCGCACAAGCCAGCACATAATTTCCCAAACCAAAAAACTTGGGGCTACCCAATCAGAGGGCTTGGAATGGAGGAGCGTTGACATTCCAGCTCCCAGCCCCCTGGGGAACTCCCTGCCACTGCTTACACGCTGCCGGCGTCACTTGCGGAGACAGGACGCCTCGTTAAATAAATTATTGATTCTCTCTTTCGGGTCGGATTCTCACCTGGAGTTAAACCAGGGGTAGGCAACCTTGGCCCTTTTATGACTCGTGGACTTCAACTCCCAGAATTCCTGAGCCAGCCACGCTGAGGGGAAAGGGAGAGGTTTCCAAGCTGAGCCATGCTGGCTCAGGAATTCTGGGAGTTGAAGTCCACGAGTCATAAAAGAGCCAAGGTTGCCTACCCCGGCCTAGACAGACAGACAGACAGACAGACAGATGATAGATACACCTAGACCAGAGGTAGGCAACCTTGGCTCTTTTATGACTCATGGACTTCAACTCCCAGAATTCCTGAGCCAGCAAGGGGGAACTATGGCCCTTTCATGACTTGTGGACTTCAACTCCCAGAATTCCTGAGCCAGCCACACTGAGGGGACAGAAAGAAGTTTCCAAGCTGAGCCATGCCGGTTCAGGAATTCTGGGAGTTGAAGTCCGTCAGTCATAAAAGAGCCAAGGTTGCCTACCCCTGGGTTAAACCAATTTCGATTTGTTCAGCTCCTTTGGCTTAGCAGATTTTCCGGTCCCGGGCTAAACTGCGGCTTATTTCGTAAACCTTGGTTAAAATAAACTGCATACAAATCGTCCTTGACTTACAACCGTTCGTTTAGGGACCGTTCAGCGTTACAACGGCCCGTGAAAAAAGGGACGTGATTGTTTTTACGCTTGCAGCGTCCCCATGGTTCAAAATTCAGGCTCTTGGTAACTGACTCACCGTTATGACGGTCGCAGGGTCCCGGGATCGCGTGATCTCCTTTTGCGACCTCCTGACAACGGAAGCCAATTTCACTTAACAGCTGTGTGACTAACTTATTATTACTGCAGTGATTCACTTAACAGTGGTGTGAAAGGTCGTAAAATGGAGCAAAACTCGCTTAACCCCTGTCCCGCTTAGAAACACAAATTATGGACTCAATTGTATGGTTGTAAGTCAAGGACCGTCTGTAGCTTAACACAACAGGCAGGGCTCCTCCTAGCTTCACAAGCTCATTGGGCAACCGAAGCAGGTTTATTTTGCAGCAATATAAATAATTTGTCACATAAATAATACAATTAAAAAAATGCTGCCTGGCAGCTGATTTGCAAACCAGGCTCCTGGCATTCAGACCGGGAAGCCTAGCTCTGCTTTTTGTCAATCGCTTTTCTGTAGATTAACACACAACACACATTTCTGGAAGCCTCCCGTCGTTGTTTTGAAAGGGACTATTTGAAGTTTGACTCACTTCGAACTGTGTCCGTCTTCTATCAGAGGCACAAAGGTGGACCGGTTGTGTCCAATTCAGGTGGTCCTCGACTTACGAACGGAATTGAGCCCAACGTTTCTGTTACTAAGCGAGACACTTTTTTAAAGTGAGTTTCCCCTCCGTTTTACGACCTTTCTTGCCACAGTGGTTAAGGGAAGAAACACTGCAGTTGTGAAGTTAGTAACACGGTTGCTAAGTGAATCTGGCTTCCCCATTGACTATGGAATTGAATATTGGATATTGGATAGAGTAGAGTAGAATAGAATAGAGAATAGAATAGAATACGGAATAGAACAGAATACAGAATGGAATGGATAGGATAGGATAGAATATATGGAATGGAATAGAGGGGAGTGGAGAGAGTAGAGTAGAATATGGAATGGAGTGGATTGGGGTGGAGTGGAGTGGAATAGAATATGGAATATGGAATAGAACAGAATAGAATAGAATATAGAATATGGAATAAATAGAATAGAATATGGAATAAATAGAATAGAATAGAATAGAATAGAATAGAATAGAATAGAATAGAATAGAATAGAATAGAATAGAATATAGGATATAATATAGAATATGGAATAAATAGAATAGAATATGGAATAAATAGAGTAGAATAGAATACAGAACAGAATACAGAATAGAATAGAATAGAATATGGAATAAATAGAATAGAATATGGAATAAATAGAGTAGAATAGAATACAGAACAGAATACAGAATAGAATAGAATAGAATATGGAATAAATAGAACAGAATATGGAATAAATAGAATAGAATACAGAATAGAAAAGAGTAGAATAGAATGGAATAGAAAATATGAAATAGAATAGAATAGAATAGAAAATATGAAATAGAATAGAATAGAATAGAAGAGGGTGGAAGGGACCCTGGAGGTCTTCTAGTCCAACCCCCTGCTCAGGCAGGAAACCCTATCAGACTTTGCTCATCAGTTGGTCGCAAAAGGGGATCACGTGACTCCAGGACACCCCAACCGTCATAAATATGAGTCAGTTGCCAAGCATCTGAATTTTGATCACGTGACCAGGAGGATGCCGCAATGGTCGTAAGTGTGGAAAAAAGGGTCAAAGTCACTTTTTCCAGCGCTGTTGTAACTTTGAACAGTCACTAAACAAACGGCTGTAAGTCAAGGGCTACCTGTACTAACAGAGGCACGAGCCTGGACCGGGTTTTTACAACCCGTACGTCCACACCAGCGTGTCTCCTCAATGCACAAGGCACAATTTAACCGACGCACAATTTCCACCCAAGTCTGCAATGCCCACGGCATTTAACCTGGTTTCCTGAATTAACCCCTCTTTGCCGGGTTGACCCAATGCACCGAACGGTCATCTTAATCAGATAGGCTGTGGATTATCAATTCCTTCCTCCCAACAGATTAGGATTACATGTGCCGCTGAATTAACCTAGTTAAGCCCGTTGTGCAAAGGAAGCCAGACAGTCTAACCTAAAGGCTGAATCATTATTATTATTTTTTTAAAAAAAGGGAAGGTCAGACGAGTTCAACAAAGTGACCAAAACAGAAGAAGTCTCTTTCTGAAATAGGCCGTTGCTTCTTTCTATCCTGGTTGAGAAATCAGCCCCACGGAGTCAACTGGATTTAGCCCCACGTCACCCCCAGAACCCTGAGCAGGGGGTTGGACTAGAGGACCTCCAAGGTCCCTTCCAACTCAGCTATTCTGTTCTAACCCAGAGCTAAGACGGCATGCACATTTCCTCAACAAGACAAACAAACATCTCAGTAAGTGGACCTTGAATTAATTACAGGTAGTCCTGGACCTACGGCCACAACC
>NW_015388545.1:53114-56409 GCF_001527695.2 Protobothrops mucrosquamatus | reverse complement strand
AATAATAATAATAATAATAATAATAATAATAATAATAATAATAATAATAATAAGGTTGGAAGGGACCTTGGAGATCATCGATTCCAACCCCCTGCTCAGGCACCTTCCTTCCTTCCTTCCTTCCTTCCGAATAACAGACTTGAAAGGGACCTTGGAGGTCTTCTAGTCCAACCCCCTTGCTCAAGCAGGAGACCCTCTACCATTTCAGACAAATGGCTGTCCGGTCTCTTCTTCCAAACCTCCAGGGATGGAGCAACCCACAGCTTCTGGTGGCAAGCCGTTCCGCTGGTTAATTCTTCTCACCGTTAGGAAATTTCTCCTTAGTTCTATCTATACCATTCAACATTGTTCCCCACATTATTAGGCACCCCAAGTCTATTTCAAACAGCAAATTTACTTCTTTAAAAAAAAAAAAAAAGCCAATCCAAGAAGTAGGCTTCCTCAGGGCGGACACTTCCGATATTCAGAGAGACTGCTCCTATCCAAGGAGGATCCTCGTTGCTCAAAAAGCACGTAAATAAAAGTTACAGGCTAAATTAATGCCTTCCTGCCTCCCCCCCCCCATGCACCAATTCACCTCAATCGGCACCAGGAGGGGGGCTGGATCGGAGAATGACTCAGCCAAACACAGCTAGTCCTTGACCTACAAGCACTCATTTAGTGACCATTCAAAGTTACAACGGCACTGAAAAAAGTGACTGACGGCCGTGTTTCCACACTCGCGATCGCTGCAGCATCCCCAGGGCGATGTGATCAAAATTCAGACGCTCCGCAACGGACTCGTATTTATGACGGTCACAGTGTCCCGGGGGGCACGTGATCCCCCCCTTTGGCGACGGTCTGATAGGCAAAGCCAATGGGGGAAGTCAGACTCGCTTAACAACCGTGTTTGTAACTTAACAACTGCAGCAATTTGTTTAACAACGGTGGAAAGAAAACCGAACAACTGTCTCGCTTAACAGAAACTTTGGGATCATTTGAACAGAACAGAATAGAAAGAATAGGAATGGGAATAGGGATAGGGATAGAATAGAATATAGAATAGAACAGAGTAGAATAAGGAATAAGAATAGAATAGAATAGAATATGGAATTTAGAATAGAATATGGAATATAGAATAGAATATGGAATAGAATAGAATAGAATATGGAATAGAATAGAATAGAATATAGAATAGAATAGAATATAGAATAGAATAGAATATAGAATAGAATATGGAATATAGAATAGAATATGGAATAGAATATGGAATATGGAATAGAATAGAATATAGAATAGAATATAGAATAGAATAGAATAGAATATGGAATAGAATAGAATATAGAATAGAATATGGAATATAGAATATGGACTAGACTAGACTAGACTGGAATATAGAATGGAATGGAATATGCTGTAGAATATAGAATAGAATAGAAGACAATATGGAATAGAATATGGAATATAGAATAGAATATGGAATATAGAATATAGACTAGACTACACTAGACTGGAATATAGAATGGAATGGAATATGCTGTAGAATATAGAATAGAATAGAATAGAATAGAATAGAATATGGAATAGAATATGGAATATAGAATAGAATATGGAATATAGAATATAGAATATAGACTAGACTAGACTGGAATATAGAATGGAATGGAATATGCTGTAGAATATAGAATAGAATAGAATAGAATAGAATAGAATAGAATAGAATAGAATATAGAATAGAATATGGAATATGGAATAGAATAGAATATGGAACATGAAATATAGAATAGAATAGAATTATGGGATGGAATAGAATAGAGCAGAATAAAATAGAATAGAATAGAGCAGAATAGAATAGAATAACAACGTGTCACTTTAAATGTACATTAATGCATTAAAATGAGATTTCGTCGCATACAGCTCTCAAAGGATAAGCACCTCCACTATACACTACATAAACATGACGATGACGACAACAACAATAATAAACATGTGGATCATAAATCAAGGATTGCCTGTGCAGGGCGACTTTCAGCCCATCGCCAGCCTTCGATTAATAAAAAAAAAAATAATGAAAAAAGGAGAAAAGAACTGTCTGACGGGTAGAAGAACATGCTGCATGGAGGGGAACCACATTTTATGCCGTTCCCGCTTAGCTGCAACAAGAAAGTCTGGACTTTGCAGGCCCCCCCACGTGATGTGAAGCTTTCCAGAGGGGGAGAAGAAGGGGGGAAAAAAAAACTCCAGAAAAAAAAGCAAATTGCAATCCGGGAGGAAGCGAGGCCAGCACGAAATTCCTAGGAACTGGGATCCTATTCTTAGGCGTCTGGCCCTCCCCTCTCCCTTCCTGCGAGAGGAGAGGCAAAAATCGGGAAACCAGGCTGGGAAGAGACAGATTTATTTATTTATTTTACTTGTTTGGACAGGAGAAGAAAAATAGAGGTGGTGGGGAGGGGGAGGGAGATAAATTACTCATAAGTAGGAATTAAATTTCGTACAACGTTTGGGGGGTGGAAGGGGAAACGAAGGGTCCTTTCAGCACCAAAAGAGCAAAAATTTTCTTGGCCAAGCTTTCCAACTTTCTCTTTTATGGAGACTCTTCGGCAGGAGGTGGGGCGGGGGGAGGGAAAAAAAAGGCCCATCTTTCCAAAAATGTGAAATTTGCGATTTGGGTACGGCGTTTGTAAGCCAGGGCCACCCACTAATAGGGTCCTTGGGAAGCCGGCAACGGGAACCTCGCTATTATGGCCCCTGCAAATGAGACCGTTTGGGGTAATGTTGGAGGGGTTGGGCTTAGAAACCAGGAGACGGAGAGTTCTAGTCCTGCCTTAGATATGAAAGCCAGCTGGATGACTTTGGGCCAATCACCAGGAGATGGTGAGTTCTAGTCCTCCTACCAAACACCTCCCTTCGACCAGTCCGCTCCCACAGAGAGGGCCTCCTTAGAGTGCCGTCGGCCAGACAATGCCGGCTGGCGACCCCCAGGGGGAGAGCCTTCTCGGTGGCAGCTCCTGCCCTCTGGAATGACCTACCCCCCCCCGACCTACGTACAGTTGCGGACCTGCGCCTTTTTCGCCGAGCCCTGAAGGCCCATCTATTCCGTGCGGCCGGCCTGGCGTAGTTTGATTATGTTTTAGTGGGGGTTTTGCATGGGGTATTTTTAGAGCAGGCCTGTTATTTAATTTGATTTTAGAATAGAAATTTGTGTATATTTATCGTGGTTTTTATTATCGCCTGTTCACCGCCCTGAGTCCCGTAAGGGAGATAGGGCGGTATATAAATTCAATAAATAATAATAATAATAATAATAATAATAATA
>NW_015388545.1:31685-52829 GCF_001527695.2 Protobothrops mucrosquamatus | reverse complement strand
TGAGTTCTAGTTCCACTTTAGGGAGGAAAGCTGGCTGGGTGACTCTGCCAATCACCAGGAGACAGTGAGTTCTAGTCCCGCCTTACACATTAAAGCAGCGGGTGACTTTGGCCCACTCACCAGGAGACTGTGAGTTCTAGTTCCATCTTAGGGAAGAAAGCCAGCTGGGTATCTTTGGGCCAATCACCAGACTATGAGTTCTAGTCCCAACGTTTGGCATGAAAACAACTGGGCAAACTTGGGCCAGCCTCTCCCAGCTCACAGGATGGTTGTTGCGGGGAAAAAATGGGAAAGAAGAAGATTGTATATGCACATTTGCCACCACAACTCTGCTGAAGGCTAGTTTTAACAGCTCTGCTTCTTTTGGGAAAAAGAACCTCATCCTGTTAATGTAAGTCAGGGGCAAGTTCTCTCTTTTTGTTGCAAAAAAACCCCCCAACAAGGAAGCCTTTTTCTAATGCAACTTATCTGGGTCTGCCGAGAAGTAAATCCAACATGACTCAAGAGGGTTTACTCAGAAGTGATCACTGGGTTGCTGCTTGTGAGAGACTGGACAACCCTTTTTCTGAAATGGCAGAGGGTTTCCTGCCTGAGCAGGGGGATGGACTAGAAGACCTCCAAGGTCCCTTCCAACCTGCTATGCTATGCTATTCTATATTCTATTCTATTCCATTCCATTCCATATTCTATTCAATTCTATTCTAAATTTTATTCTCTATTCTGTTCTATTCTACTCTATATTCTATTTCTATTTCTACTCTACTCTATTCTATATTTTATTCTCTGTTCTCTGTTCTATTCTCTGTTCTGTTCTAGTCTATATTCTATTCTATTCTATATTTTATTCTCTGTTCTCTGTTCTATTCTGTTTTGTTCTATTCTATATTCTATTCCATATTCTATTCTATTCCATTCCATTCCATATTCTATTCAATTCTATTCTAAATTCTATTCTCTATTCTGTTCTATTCTACTCTATATTCTATTTCTATTTCTATTCTACTCTACTCTATTCTGTATTTTATTCTCTGTTCTCTGTTCTATTCTCTGTTCTGTTCTAGTCTATATGCTATTCTGTTCTATATTCTATATTCTATTCTATTCTATATTTTATTCTCTGTTCTCTGTTCTCTTCTGTTTTGTTCTATTCTATATTCTAGTCTATTCTGTATTCTATTCTATTTATTCTATATTCTATTCTATTCTATTCTATATTTTATTCTATTCTATATTCTATTCTATATTTTATTCTATTCTATATTCTATTCTATTATTCTACATTCCATTTTCCATTCCATTGACCTAATTTCAATAGACACCATCTATCTTTAGTCTACATTACAACAAGCCCTTTCAGCTGTTCCAAGAAGGCTCCACACCCATTTGCATCACTCAGGTGATCCTGATGACACAGATAAACCTCAATGACTCCCTAAACACTGCAAATGACCAGCGGTCTGCAAGGAGTATAAATCCTTCCCTTCCCCACCATCCAGTCAGAGCTGAAGAAGCTCCTTGGATGAGAAGCGAAACGTCTTCAAAGAAAAACAAGAAAGTCCAGTTGCCTCCTGAAAAAGCACCTTTGGGACAACCAGGACCTGGATGACTGAGTATCTCCATAGACATTTAAGACTTGTGGACTTCAACTTCCATAATTCCCCAGCCAGCCATACTGGGGAATTCTGGGAGCTGAAGTCCACAAGTTTTAAAGGTTCTAGCAAATAACCAGCTAGGCCCTTTTGCTGCGTCTCCAGATATTTTGACTTTTGAGTTGAAGTCCACAATCGTTCTAGCAAATCACCAGCCAGGTCCTTTGCTGTTTTTCCAGATGTTTTGACTTTTACAAAACTCACCCAGAGTTGTTACTCATTGCACTTCATCACTGCCTACATACGAGACCAACCCTGAACTTCCCTACAGGACCTTCCAGAGGGAATTTTTTTCCCACTCACTCGTTATACCAGTCCTGAAATCAAGTTAAACCACTGCGGGAAATCTAAATAATTGCGTTATTGAAGAGACATGTTCATACCGAGCTGAGATACTTATGGCTTTACAGAACCCCGAAAAACTATCTGTAGCTACAAAACTGTGGGACTGTTTCTGCTACAGAATAGGGGGTGGGGGGGGGAGTCTCTGCGTAAATTGTATACACGGTCCTGAACTGGGTTTTTAAGGCTTCAGGAATTGTTGCCTTTCTCGTTAGTTTCAAAATCTGGAAATGCTAAGGAACATTTAAGGAAGTCTAAAATGGTATAGGGCAGGGGTCTTCAAACTTGGCCCTTTTATGACTTGTGGACTTCAACTCCCAGAATTCCTCAGCCAGGCACACTGGCTGAGGAATTCTGGGAGTTGAAGTCCACAAGTCATAAAAGGGCCAAGTTTGAAGACCCCTGTTATAGGGTCTCCTGCTTGAGCAGGGGGTTGGACTAGAAGACCTCCAAGGTCCCTTCCAGTTCTGTTCTATTCTATTCTATTCTATTCTATTCTATTCTATTCATTATACTGTAATTCTATTCTATTCTAATATTATTCTGTAATTCTATTCTATTCTGTAATTCTATTCTATTATTTTGTAATTCTATTCTATTCTATTATTATTCTGTAATTCTATTCTAATATTATACTGTAATTCTATTCTATTCTATTATTATTCTGTAATTCTATTCTAATATTATACTGTAATTCTATTCTAATATTATTCTGATTCTATTCTATTATACTGTAATTCTATTCTAATATTATTCTGTAATTCTATTCTATTCTATTCTATTCTATTATTATTCTGTAATTCTATTCTATTCCATTCCTATTCTATTGTATTCTATTCTATTATAATCTAATCTAATCTATTTTCATGTTTGGAGTTCAAAGAATGAATAACAGAGTTGGAAGGGACCTTGAAAGTCTTTTAGTCCAACCTCTTGGTCAAGTAGGAAATCCTATAACCATTCTGGACAAATTATTGTTCAATCTCTTCTTGGAAACCTCCAGTGATGGAGCACCCACAACTTCTGCAGGCAGGTTGTTCCACTGGTCGATTGTTCTCACTGTCAGGAAGTTTCTCCTTAGTTCCAGGTTGCTTCTCTCCTTGATCAGTTTCTCGTCCTGCCTTTAGGTGCTTTGGAGAATAGGTGGACCCCCCCCCTCCTCTTTGTGACAGCCCTTCAAATATTGGAAGACTGCTGTCATGTCAGATCTAGCCCTTCTTTTCATTAAACTAAACATATCCGATTCCCAAGTTTGGGGGGGAAAAAACCAGCCAGGATTGTTGGATTTTAACCAGAACATCCGCATGTCCCCACTCTTATGTAAAGGGGACATCAGAAGCAAGGGGAGAAAACTCAAATCAGTGGGAAAAGAACTCCACACTACTCACTACAGTGTACAGAAGAGCGAACCAAGAACTTCCTTCTAGAATTCACTCCTGGATTGTTGTTTCCCCCCCCCTTTTCTTATGGTACGCATTCTACCTAAAGCAGAAGACCTACACAGAAATCCTTCTGTGGGGTCCTTGGTGCCCTCTGGGCTGGGTGGCTTCCTTGCAGACATTTCATGACCCAACTAGGTAACCTCATCAGTTCTAGAAGAGAGTGGAGTTTGTAGGGGGGAGGAAGGAAGGAAGGAAGGAAGGAAGGAAGGAAGGAAGGAAGGGGAGTCTTGGTGCTCTCTGAGGTTGGTTGTTTCCTTGCAGACGTTTCATGACCCAACTAGGTAATGTCAACAGTGCTAGAAGGGAGTCAGTGGGGTTTGTGGAGAGGAGGAGGAAGAGGACGAATAGAAAGACTGTGGGGTCCTTGGTGCCCTCTGAGCTTGATTGTTTTCTTGCAGATGTTTCATTAACCAAGTAGGGAATATCATCAGCGCTAGGAGGAGGTGGGTTTGTGAAGAGGAGGAGGAGGAGGACGGAGGAGGACGGAGGAGGACGGAGGAGGATGGAGGAGGAGGAGGAGGAGGAGGAGGAGGAGGAGAAGAAGAAGAAGAAGAAGAAGAAGAAGAAGAAGAAGAAGAAGAAGAAGAAGAAGAAGAAGAAGAAGAAGAAGAAGAAGAAGAAGAAGAAGAAGAAGAAGAAGAAGAAGAAGAAGAAGAAGAAGAAGAAGAAGAAGAAGAAGAAGAAGAAGAAGAAGACGACGACGACGACGACTGTGGGGTCTTTGGTGCTTTCTGAGATGGGTGGTTTTCTTGCAGATGTTTCATTACCCAACTAGGGAATATCATCACTGCAAGGAGGAGGTGGGTTTGTGAAGAGGAGGAGGAGGAAGAAAAGGACTGTGGGGTCCTTGATGCTGTCTGAGCTGGGTGGGGGGTTTTTTTTGTAGACATTTGATTACACAACTAGGTAACATCTTCAGTGCTTGTTACCCACTTGGGTCACGAAACGTCTGCAAGAAAACCACCCAGCTCAGAGAGCACCCAGGACCCCATAGTCCTCCTCCTCCTCCTCCTCCTCTCAACAAGCCCCACCTCCCTCTAGAAAGGATAATATCCCCTCGTTGGGTAACGAAACATCTGCAAGAAAACCACCCGCCTCAGAGAGTTTGAGACCTGAGCGACAAATATTCTCTTCTCTTGGTTAAAGAAAAAAAATAAAATAAAAAATAAATAAAGTTCCTTCTGCCACAGTATAAATCCGGAAGGCAGCATCACACTCTGCTTTGTGGCCGCGACACCTTTGCAGCTGGCCATGCCCTTTGGCAAAAACCCTCTGCGTGGCCCCATTATTCCTGCACACACACACACACACACACACACACACACACACACACATCCCACTCCCCACCCAGCTGTTCTTGGCCAAGATAAGCAGGTTTTCTGGGTCATGCGAGGTGATGCTGAACTCCAGCAATGGTTACCGTCCTAAAGGGGCCCTCAACAGAAAGGATGCTTGACGTACCTACCGCCAGGTGAGATTCCTTATTGAAAAGCTCAGTTTTTTTGAGGTGGGGTGGTTTTTTTGGGGCTAAAAGTGGGGTTTTTTTTTTGCAACCTGGGCTGGGAAACTGCAAATAGGAGCTCTCCCCCCCCTCCAGCGCATTTCCAAAGAGTCCCAGATCAAAGGGGAGGAGCGGAATCGTATTTTATAACTTGCAATAAAAAAAAAGAGAACCATTTATTTTTTTCTGCGCAGGGCCCGCCACGTTCACAACAGCCTGGTGTGCAATGCGCAACTGGAAGAGGAAGACTATCCCAGCCCGTCTCCTTGAACTCCCTCCTCGGTGGAGCTGCCCGATTCCTCTCCCATTTCCCAGAAAGGAGCTGGACGGCTGCCAACACGGTTATTAAACGGGCAGCGCTCTTCCCCTCTTCCCTGCTGAGTGGCAGCTGAGCCACTTCCCCAATGAACACAGGCGGTCCTTGACTTACAACGGTCCGTCCGGAGCCCCTCTGGCGAGCTTCCTGGTGAGCAACGTCAATGGGGAAGCCAGATTCTTTTAACAACCGGATTCCCAGCTGAGCAACCGTAGCGATCCATTTAACAACGCTGGCAGGAAAGGTCGTAAAACGAGGCACGGAATAGGGAATAGAATAGAATAGAAATTGGAATGATAGAATAGAATAGAATAGAATAGAATTACAGAATAGAATAGAATTACAGAACAGAATTACAGAACAGAATAGAAATACAGAATAGAATAGAATTACAGAACAGAATAGAATTACAGAATAGAATAGAACAGAATTACAGAACAGAATAGAATTACAGAATAGAATAGAATAGAATAGAATAGAATTACAGAATAGAATAGAATTACAGAACAGAATAGAATAGAATAGAATAGAATAGAATAGAATAGAATAGAATAGAATAGAATAGAATAGATGGAGTGGAGTGGAGTAGAATAGAATAGAATAGAATATAGAACAGAACAGAATAGAATATAGAACAGAATATAGAACAGAACAGAACAGAATAGAAAATGTGGAGTGGAGTAGAATAGAATAGAGTAGAATAGAATATAGAATAGAATATAGAACAGAATAGATAATGTGGAGTGGAGTGGAGTAGAGTATAGAGTAGAGTAGAACAGAATATAGAGGAATGGAATGGAATGAAATATATGGAATGGAATGGCATGGCAATGAATAGAATAGGAACAGTGCTGGAAGGGACCTTGGAGGTCATCTAGTCCAGACCCCCGCTCCAACAGGAGAACCTCAACCACATCTCAGACAAGGGACTGTCCGGCCTCTTCTTAAAAACCTCCAGCTGAGGAACTCACTTCACTGTCTGGCTGAGCAATGGAAATTCGGGGCTCAGTTGTGGTTATAAGTCAACGTCTGTCTGAAATGCGAAATACTGTTAGGGTCTCTGCAGGTTGAGGGTGGGATTCGCTGCAATGGGCAGCTTGGAAAGCCACACTGATTGGCCACAAGGGATGCGCAGGGGCTAGTTATGCATCCCTGCACACAAACGCAGGGCCTCGGCAACTTACGACAGTTCATTTAGTGACCGTTCAAAGTCACAATGGCGCTGCAAAAAGTGACTTATGACCCTTTTTTCACATTTACAATCACTGCGGCATCCCCAGGGTTAAAATTCTGATCAAAATTCGGACTGCTTGGCAACTGACTAGTATTTATGACGGTTGTGGTGTCCCGGGATCCCGCGAATCCCCTTTTGTGACCTTCTGGTAAAAAGCCAAGCCGATGCGGAAGCCAGATCCACTTCGCAACCGTGTTCCCAACAACCACCGCAGTGATTCACTTAACGCCGCCGGCAGGAAAGGTCATAAAATGGAGCAAAACTGACATAACAAATGTCTCACTTAGGAACAGAGGACCACCTGTAGTCGGCCAGGGCAATAACGAGAAACTGTTTTGACAATGAATATTCATAAGTGATGGGATCTGATATTTATCCTGATTTAGGTTTGGTCAACTCAAGTTGGCATAAAGAACTAAGGCTCCTATATTCTCCACAACGACAACCCTTTGAGGTGGGATGGGCCAAGGGAGAGGGACTGGCCCAAAGTCACCCAGCTGGCTTTCGTGGCGAAAGGGGAACTATAACTCACTGACTCCTAGTGATTGGTCCGAAGGTACACAGCTGGTTGTTTGCACTTAAGGGTGGACTAGAACTCCCAGTCTCCTGGTGACTGGCCCAAAGTCACCCAGCCAGCTTTCATGCCTAATACGGAACTAGAACTCACCGTCTCTTGGTGACTGGCCCAAAATCACTCAGCCGGCTTTCATGCCCAAGGCAGGACTAGAATTCACAATCTCCTGGTGACTGGCCCAAAGTCACCCAGCCACCTTTCATGCCCAAGGCAGGACTAGAATTCACAATCTCCTGGTGACTGGCCCAAAGTCACCCAGCCACCTTTCATGCCCAAGGCAGGACTAGAATTCACCATCTCCTGGTGACTGGCCCAAAGTCCCCCAGCCACCTTTTGTGCCTAATGCGGAACTAGAACTCCTCATGTCCTGGTGACTGGCCCAAAAGCTTTCATGCCTAAGGCAGGACTAGAACTCACTATCACCTGGTGATTGGCCCAAATTCACCAACCACCTTTTGAGCCTAAGGCAGAACTAGAACTCACCATCGCCTGGTGACTGGCCCAAAGTCACCCAGCCGGCTTTCATGCCCAAGGCAGGACTAGAACTCACAATCTTCCAGTTTTTAGCCCAGCACTGCAGCCCCCACGAATGAGCCCCCCGCCACACAATTTGGGGGCCGACCCGCACCCTTCCCAGCTGAAGCACACGTCGTAACTTTATTTTACCTAAAAACGGCTGCATTTCACCTAAAGGCGTCCATTTTGTCTACAAAGGGCGATCTCCAAAAGAGCTTTCAGCTCGCAGTTGTGAGGTAACCTACACTTCCTTTTGCCACACAGCTGGAGATTTCGAGAAACACCCCCAGGCTGGCGGTTTACAAGCCTGGCAACTCCAGCCAAGAGCCCGTCAGCGTTTTTGGAAGATGGAACTCCACCACTATGCTCAGAAACCCAGTTGCAAAATATTTTCCTGAACGATGATGGGGAAAAAAAACCAATGGGTTTTTTCAGGTGTTGCCACAAAGAAGAGGGGGTCAAGCTGTTCTCTAAAGCACCTGAAGGCAGGACAAGAAGTAATAGATGGAAACTCATCAAGGAGAGAAGCAACCTGGAACTAAGGAGAAACTTCCTGACAGTGAGGACGATTAACCAGTGGAACAGCTTGCCACCAGAAGTTGTGAACACTCCAACAGTGGAGGTTTTTAAGAAGAGACTGAACGGCCATTTGTCTGAAATAGTTGAGGGTCTCCTGCTCAAGCAGGGGGTTGGACTAGAAGACCTCCAAGGTCCCTTCCAAATGTGGTGTTTTGTTATTCTGATAGCAGTCTTCCAATATTTGAGGGGTTGCCACAAAGAAGACGGGGGGGGGGGAACCTGTTTTCCGAAGCACCAGAAGGCAGGACAAGAAGCAACGGATGGACACTAATCAAGGAGAGAAGCAACCTAGAACTACAGAAAAAATTCCTAACAGGGAGGATAATTAACCAGTGGAACAGCTTGCCACTAGAAGTTCTGGGTGCTCCATCACTGGAGGTTTTCAAGAAGAGACTGGACAATCACTTGTCTGAATTGGTAGAGGATTTCCTGCCTGAGCAGGGGGTTGGACTAGAAGATCTCCAAGGTCCCTTCCAGCTTTGTTATTCTATTCCAGGGGTCTTCAAACTCGGCCCTTTTATGACTTGTGGACTTCAACTCCCAGAATTCCTCAGCCAGCTTGCCTGGCTGAGGAATTCTGGGAGTTGAAGTCCACAAGTCATAAAAGGGCCGAGTTTGAAGACCCCTGTTCTATTCTAATGGAATAAGCAGAGGTTAGAAAACACCACAACACTCCGAAGGCCTGGAAAAGATCCCGGAAACAAGAAGCAAGATCTTTGGCTTATTATTATTTATTTATTTATTTGCAACGTTGTGCGATCCTGGAACACCGAGTGCCAGATTCGAAGGTTCTGTTCTTCAGCAATGTTTACCTGCTGTCAACCCCACGGACTCTCAAAGCTTAATCCCTTCCGAGCACAGGGACTTACAATTCTTCATTCAGCAACTCTTTTAACTCACAATGGGGGAGAAAAAAAAAGTGACTTGCAACTAGTCCTCGCACTTATGACCGTCCTAACGTTCCCGGGGTTATTACATGATCCAAAACACGGGAGTTTGGTAACGACCACAATTGAGCCCCACTTTTCCGTCGTGTGAGTGAGACCTTGGTGACGTGAGTTTTGGTCCCGTTTTACGACCTGTCTTGCCACGGGGGTTAAGAGAATCTCTGTAGTTGTGAAGTTAGAAAGGCGGTTGTTAAGTGAATCCGGCTTCTTCCCCCGCCCCCCCATTCATTTTGCTGGCCAGAAGGTCGCAAAACGGGGATCACGTGACCTCGGGACGCTGCAACCGTCGTTAAGTAGGAACCTGCTGCCAAGCGTCGCAATTTTGATCACGGGGATGCTGCAAAGGTCGTCAGTGTGAAAAACGGACGTAAGTCCCTTTTTTCAGTGCCGTTGTAACTTTGAACGGTCACTAAATGAACGGTTGTCAAGTCGAGGACGATCTGTATTCAAAATGGTTGAAGTGGCCCGAGGTCACGTGATCCCCACTGGTGACCTTCCCAGCCGGCTTGCGACATGCAAAACCAATGGGAAAAGTCGGATTTGCTTAACGACTGCCTGATTCACTGAGCGTCCACGGGGATGAGGTTTACAGTGCCAAAAAAGTTTGTTAAGATCGGCCGCCAGTCACTTTAACAACTGCAATGCCTTATGATTTTGCTGATTAAATAAGTGTATTGTTATAGAAATGGCTAGTAATACAGGGGTAGGCAACCTTGGCTCTTTTACGACTGGTGGACTTCAACTCCCAGAATTCCTGAGCCAGCCATGCTGAGGGGAAAGGGAGAGGTTTCCAAGCTGAGTTGAAGTCTATGAGTCATAAAGCGGCTTAGGCCTAGGCCAGAGGTAGGCCACCTTGGCTCTTTTATGACTCGTGGACTTCAACTCCCAGAATTCCTGAGCCAGCATGGCTCAGCTTGGAAACCTCTCCCTTTCCCCTCAGCACGGCTGGCTCAGGAATTCTGGGAGTTGAAGTCCACGAGTCATAAAAGAGCCAAGGTTGCCTACCCCTGGGTTAGTATATATTACAGGTGGTTCTCGACTTACGACAAAAATTGAGCCCGGAAATTTTTGTTGCTAAGTGAAACATTAAATTAATTTTGCTCCATTTTAGGACTTTTTGTGCCACGGTTGTTAAGTGAAATCACTGCAGTTGTGAAGTAACGTGGTTGTTAAATGAATCCGGCTTCCCCAGGGATTTTGCTCGTCAGAAGATCAAAAAGAGACCCTGCATCCGTCATAAATATGAGTCAGTTGCCAGACAACTGAATTTTGATCACGTGGATGGTGGGGAGGCTGCAACTTGTCGTTAAGTGTGAAAAAACGGTCACAACAACAACAACAATAATAAAGTTGGAAGGGACCATGGAGGTCATCTAGTCCAACCCCCTGCTCAGGCAGGAAACTCTATAAAAAAGTCCCTTTTTTCAGTGCCATTGCCACTTTGAACGGTCACTAAATGAACTGTTGTGAAAGTAAATGTAAAATGAACTTGCGTAAAAGTAAAAAGTTGAGGTTGTATGTTCTGACTTTATTCTACCGCACCAAAAAGACTCGGAAGTTAATGCTTTTTTCTTTTTCCCTCTCCCTTACGCTTTTTCTTTTTCCCCTTTCCCCCCCCCCCCCGTTATATGCATTTTTCTGCCTGTTTCTGTATATTTTGTTAAACTGATAACAATTTGAACAACTGCCTTGCTTAGCAACAGGCATTCTAGTCCCCATTGTGGTGATAACTCGGGGACTCCCTGCATGTCAGCTGCTTAAAGACTCACCCCTACGGGGCCGTAAGCGCCACCAATCCTCCTTCACCTTATGGTTCGTGGTTTATTTACCGACGGACATTCCGGTTCCATCTGTGGTCATAAGTAGAGGACCCCCTGTATGTACTGGAGACACAGCAATCTAATGTTTGGGATTTCCACCAAGGCAACGGAGAGCATTCAGGGACAGCTTAGCCGTGCCTGGCTGAACAGGGTCACCGGAGGAGGCCCCAATTTCCCAGCTGCCTTCTTCCGCCTTTCGTAGATTGTGAGTCCACCTGGTTGTGTACAGGTAGTTCTCAACTTACAACCATTCGCTTAGTGCAGGGGTCTCAACTTGGCCCTTTTATGATTTGTGGACTTCAATTCCCAGAATTCCTCAGCCAGGCACCCAGGAATTCTGGGAGTTGGAAGTCCACAAGTCATAAAAGGGCCAGGTTGGAAGACCCCTGTTCAAACCAAACAGGGCTGGCTGAGGAATTCTGGGAGCTGAAGTCCACCAGTCATAAAAGGGCCAAGTTGGAAGACCCATATTCAAACCAAACAGGGCTGGCTGAGGAATTCTGGGAGTTGAAGTCACCAGTCATAAAAGGGCCAAGTTGGAAGACCCCTGTTAAAACCAAAAAGTGCTGGCTGAGGAATTCTGGGAGTTGAAGACACCAGATAAAAGGGCCAAGTTGGAAGACCCCTGTTCAAACCAAACAGGGCCGGCTGAGGAATTCTGGGAGTTGAAGTCCACCAGTCATAAAAGGGCCAAGTTTGAAGGCCCCTGTTCAAACCAAACAGGGCTGGCTGAGGAATTCTGGGAGTTGAAGTCCACCAGTCATAAAAGGGCCATGTTTGAAGACCCTGGCTTAGTGACTGTTCAAAGTTATCACGGCACTGAAAAAAAGTTAACTCATGCCCCGTTTTCCACACTTAACAACCGTTGCAGCATCCCCCCCGCCCCGTCGTGTGATCGAGACCCAGATGTTTGGGAAGTAGACTCTGCAGGCAGTCCTCGGTTTACAATAGTTCATTTAGTCACCATTCAAAGTTACAACGGTACTGAAAAAAGGGACTTAACGACTTTTTCACACTTACGACCGCTGCAGCATCCTCACGGTCACGGGATCAAAATTGGGACGCTTGGCAACGGGCTCGTAGTTATGACGGTTGCAAGTGGTCCCAGGCTCACGCGATCCTCTTTAACGACCTTCCGACAAGCAAAGTCAATGGGGGAAGTTGGGTTCACTTAACCAGGTTACTGACTTATCAACTGCAATGAGTCATACTAAACAACAGCTGTGGCGAGAAAGGTCGTAAAACGGGGCCCCAGTCCGCTTAGCAAATGTTTTCGCTTAGCCACAGAAATGCTGGGCTCCACTGCGGTCGTGAAGTGGAGGACCGCCTGTTATTTATGACCGTTGCCGTGACTCCCCCTTTTGTGACTTTCTGACATGCAAAGTCAGCGGGGAAGCCACTTAACAAACGTGTTTGCCAACTTAACAACTGCAGGAATTGGCTTAACTGTGGCGAGAAAGCCGGTCAAACAGGACCAAAGCTCACTTAACAACTGTCTCGCTTAACGACAGAAATTTTGGATTCCATTGTGGCCGTTAAGTCGAGGACTCCCTGTATTTCTCTGGGGCCTTTCTCGGCCGTACCTGGATTGCCTGTTCAGAGGCAGCTCCTTAACCGAAAAACCTACCAGCTCCTGTTCACATCTCCGCAGCAGCTACTGCGAAAAAGGCGAGAGAAATGCAGGCCGAAGGCCAAGAACCGGGACTAAGAGGTTGCGGTTCCCCATGTCAGACAAGTGGGGGGCTGCCCCACACAGCCATCTTGTGGGGCTGCTGGCTGGAGTGGAGAAGCTGAAGAGGCTGGCTTTTCTGAACAGAACAGAATAACAGAATTGGAAGGGACCTTGGAGGTCTTCTAGTCCAACCCCCTGCTCAGGACAGGAAGCCCCAAATACCATTTCAGAAAAAAATCGGTCATCCAATCTCTTCTTTAAAAGAGATTGTGTTGGAGCATTCACAACATCTGGAGGCAAGGAGTTCCGCTGACTGATTGTTCTCAATGTCGGGAAATTTCTCCTTAGTTCTAGGTTGCTTCTCTCCTTGATTAGTTTCCATCCGCTGCTTCTTGTCCTGCCTTCAGGCGCTTTGGAAAATAAGTGGACCCCCCTCTTTTTTGTGTCGCAGCCCACCAAATATTGGAAGACTGCTAAGGGGTTGCATCAAATAAGGGTGGGGGGGGGTGAAAACAACCTATTCTCCAAAGCAAGGGATGGAAACGAATCAAGAAGGAGAGAAGCAACCTGGAACGAAGGAGAAAAATTCTTGACAGGGAGAACAATTAACCAGTGGAACCGCTTGCCTCCAGATGTTGTGAACGCTCCAACACTGGAAGTTTTGTTTTTTTTTGTTTTTTTAAAGAAGATTCTGGAAGGAGGAGAACCCACCCCGTGGCCCTGGGAGGCCTCTGCCGTCCTTCTGCAATGCTGGAGAAAATGGAAGGGTGGAGATGGTGTGTGTGTGTGGGGGGGGGGGGAACACTTAACAATCACTCTTTGAGCTGACTCCTCCACTCTTAAGCTTGCATGCCAAGAGAAGCAGGGTGGGGAGAGGGCTCCGGTACAAATTTGCATGTTCCCCACCCTCCGTCTCGCACTCTCTCTCTCTTTTGGAAATCCATCGAGTGGGCAACTCGTGCCTTCTTTCTCAACCTCTCCAGCTCTCCAGGGCTTAATGGGAGGGGGGGACCCCACCCAAATCCCCTCCCTCCGAAGGGCAGACAAGACCAAGCACATCAGCACGACTCACCTTGCACAAGGGGAGTCGAAAGATCCCATGTTCCTCACCTCGGGTCCTCCCAGGGCTTTGGGCCACGCCTCTGCTCTCTCCCCCCCCCTCCCAAAATATATTTATATATATGACTTTTTCGTGTAATTGCTCTCTGAGTGCGTAAAAGCTGGAGGTGTTTATCTGCTCATTCAGGCAGCGGTTTAGGGTTTAAAAAAACAACAACAAAACACAACCACTTAAGCATGTCATCAACGTCAAGATCTCCAGAAGGTTCAAGGACCTACCTGGGTGGAGGGATGGATGGATGGAGGCATTTCAACCTCCAGACACCCAAGTGATGTCCTTACTCCCTCATAAGGTCCACCCCAGGGGTAGTCAACCTTGGCTCTTTTATGACTGGTGGACTTCAATTCCCAGAATTCCTGAGCCAGCTTTGGGTGGAGGGATGGAGGGAGGGATGGATGGAGGAGGCATTTCAACCTCCAGACACCCAAGTGATGTCCTTACTCCCTCATAAGGTCTACCCCTGTCTACCCGCTGCCAAGGAGGGCATTTTTAAAGCCGGCCTAGCAGGGTAAAAGGGTTCGCCATCAGCTGGAAGAGGTTTCATAATCCCGTTCCTCATTTGTGAATGATCAGGCCTTTCGTCAAAGCAGAAATCCACCCGGCCCTTTAAAAGGTCCCCGGAGACCGTTCACCGCTGGTGGCATCTGCAGGCTGTCCTCCACTGTTTGTTTAGTGACCGTTCGGAGTTGCAACGGCCCTGGAAAAAAAGGGACTTAGCCCCATTTTTCAGACCTACGAGAGCGTTGCAGCTTCTCTCTGGTCAAGGGATCAAAATTCAGATGCCCGGGGCAACTGACTCATATTTATGACGGTTGCAGGGTCCCCAGGGGGGGAGGGGGATCGTGGGATCCCCTTTTGGGACCTTCTGACAAGCAGAGTCACTGGGGGAAGCCGGAGTGAGACACTCAACAACTGTGGCAAGACGAGTCGGAAAAACGGGGCAAAACTCACTTCACAAATGTCTCAACCGCAGAAATATTGGGCTCCGTTTGTGGACGTTAACTCGAGGACTCGCTTTCCTGAGCACTACACAGAAACCACTTTTTGGAACTGCAAAAGCTCCCCGGCGGAGAAAATTTTGCCATGTCAAAAGAGAGATGCAGGATGGTGTCCCCCTCTCGATCTTCCCAGCCCCAAGACCAACGTTTTAGATCGCCCACTGTCTCTTGAATTTCCCTCTCCTCCTTCTCCTAAGTGCCATTGTCGAGAAAGAGAGAGAAAGAGAAAGAGAAAAGGAAGGAAGGAGGGAAGAAGGAAAGAAAGAAAGAAAGAAAGAAAGAAAGAAGAAAGAAAGAAAGAAAGAAAGAAAGAAAGAAAGAAAGAAAGAAAGAAAGAAAGAAAGAAAGAAAGAAAGAAAAGGGAGGAAGGAAGGAAGGAAGGAAGGAAGGAAGGGAAAAAAGAAAAGAAAGAAGGAAAGGAAAAAAGAAAGAAAGAAAAGGGAGGAATGGAGGAAGGAAAAGAAAGGAAAGAAAGAAAAGATGGAAAGGAAAGGAAAAAAGAAAGGAAAGGAAAAAAGGAAAGAAAGAAAAAGGAAGAAAAGGAAAAAAGAAAGAAAGAAAAGGGAGAAAAGGAAGGGAGGGAGAAAGGGAAAGAAAGAAAAAAAGAAGGAAGGAAAGAAAAGAAGGAAAGGTAAAAAGAAAAGAAAGAAGGAAAGGAAAAAAGAAAAAGAAAAGGGAGAAAAGGAAGGAAAAGAAAGAAGGAAAGAAAGAAAGAAAAGATGGAAAGGAAACGAAAAAAGAAAAAAAAGAGAAAAAAAGAAAAAGAAGGGAGGAAAGGGAGGAAGAAGAAAGAAAGAAAAAAAGAAAGAAAGAAAGATCCACACTCTTGTGATCAGCCAGTTCCATATCATCCTACTCAAGCTTCAAATTCACTTTTATTTCACACTGAACTTTGTATCTCTCGATTCTTGATTGATTACAAGCCAGCAGGGGAAAATTCCCAATTTCAATGACGACCACAAAAGAATTCCAACCAGCCATTCAAGCCAAGTACAAAACAGGCAGTCCTCGACATATGACCATTCGTTTAATCACCCTTTGAAACTACAACAGCACTGAAAAAAGTGACTTCTGACCTCTTTTCACACTTACGACCGTCGCAGCATCCCCTGAGTCACGTGATCAAAATGGGGAGGCTTGGCCACTGACTCCTATTTATGACGGTCGCAGCGTCCTGGGTGTGTGTGTGTGTGTGTGTGTCACGTGATCCCCTTTTGCAAACTTCCGACAAGCAAAGTCAACGGGGGAAGCCGGATTCACTTAACATCCGTGTGACTAACTTACAGTGATTCACTTAACGAGGGTGGCGAGAAAGGTTGTAAAATGGGGCAAAACCCATCTAACGGCTGTCTCGCTTAGCAATGGAAATTTTGGAGTCAATTGTGGTCGGTAAGGCGAGGACTACCTGCGTGTTCTGCCGACAGCATGGACCAATTAGAGACTGAATCCACAGAGGGCCTCAAACCACAATTTAGCTTAATCGTGGCTTGCTGAATAAGCACCTAATCTAAAAATGCCGGGCTCTTTAACAGGCTAAGTTCAAACCAAACCAACTAATTATGGCTTATGTCAGGGGTAGGCAACCTTGGCTCTTTTATGACTGGTGGACTTCAACTCCCAGAATTCCTGAGCCAGCATGACTCAGCTTGGAAACCTCTCCCTTTCCCCTCAGCATGGCTGGCTCAGGAATTCTGGGAGTTGAAGTCCATGAGTTATAAAAGGGTCATAGTTCCCTCACGCTGGCTCAGGAATTCTGGGAATTGGAGTCCACGAGTCATAAAAGAGCCAAGGTTGCCTACCCCTGGCTTATGTCAATGCATTTAAAACAGTGGGGTGTGCGTTCGGCCTGCTTTTTAGGTTTACGGAGCAAAAATATGCTTTATTTTAGGGCATCGACTACAGACTCAGAGGCATCGCAGTTGTTCTTCAAGCAGAAAGTCCCAGATTCATATTTTCAGGTCTCCATCTGAGGTTTGGAATTCCCCAGCCCGGAACCATCATCTCATCAGCCGCTTTACAGTCATTTCAAACCATTATGAGCTAAGCAAGCCCCCGTTTGGTGCACACACAAACAGGCCCAGATGTTCTTCTTAAAACTTCTCTGCAAATAGCACCGGCATCCTCGCTTTCCTGTATCCCTCTGGACCTCTCCAGAGCCATCTTTTGCGGTCCCAATCCTGCTCGCCAATATTTTTTCTCCTGGAAGGTAAGCCAGCATTGTCCCAAAGATGCTTTTTCAGCAGGCAACTGGACTTTAGGTTTTTCTTTTTCAGCTCTTTTTCAGAAGCTTCTTAGATGAGAAGCGAAAGTTCTTCAAAGAAAAAACAAGAAAGTTCCAGTTGCCTCCTGAAAAAGCATCTTCAGGCACAACCCTGGCCTGGATGACTTGAGACTCTCCACAGACATTAAACCAGCATTAGCACCCTTGGATTTCATACCTACAAACATACACGCAAGGAGGCTGAAGTCAACTGTCCTAAAGTCTTCCAGAAACATTTATCATCGTTGCACTAAACCCAGATTCTGACACAGTTGACCTGGGCATTTTATGACCCCCAGCTCACATCCCCAGCCCTTTGGCTGTTCCCTATCCGGCCCGCATGAGATCAACTGGAAAATTAGAAACCAAATGTAAATATGTATACGCCGTGCACCGTTTCTACATTCAAGGCAACTGTTTTATTTTTCAATTTATATAGGTGCTCTTGCACGTATCTTCACGGCCTTATTGGATCAACCTTCTCCACGAGAGTGACAGTTTCTCGTTAGGCCCCTCGGGAAAATTAATTGCAATAAAAAAAATCTCGAAGCTGTGCTCTGTTGCACTTTCAGCCCTCTGGGCCTTATAAAATATAGCCCATTCCTTTGAGAAGAAGCCCGATAAAGACAATGTTATCAGGAAACAGTTGGGCCAAAAATTGATTAGGTTCAATGTCATTTCTGAGCCGTGGTGGCACGGTGGTTAGAAGGGCAATATAGCAGGCAGACTCTGCCCACTGCCAGCAGGTCGATCCTGACCGGCTAAAGGTCGACTTAGCCTTCCATCCTTCCGACGTCGGTAAAATGAGGACCCGGATTGTTGGGGGCAAGATGCTCTGTAAACTGCTTAGAGAGGGGTGTAAAGCGGTATATAAGTCCAAGTGCTATTGCTATCATCTATATTATCAATCATCTCTGTCTGTCTCTGTCTGTCTCTGTCTGTCTCTAATCTATCTATCTATCTATCTATCTATCTATCTATCTATCTATCTATCTATCTATCTATCTATCTGTATTTCTATCTTTTTCTTTCTTTCTTTCTTTCTTTCTTTCTTTCTTTCTTTCTTTCTTTCTTTCTTTCTTTCTTTCTTTCTTTCTTTCTTTCATCTATCTATCTACCTACCTACCTACCTACCGTCTATCTACAGTCTCTCTCTCTCTCTGGCGCAGTGCTTAGAAGACAATATTGCAGGCTGACTCTGCCCACTGCCAGGAGTTCGATCCTGGACCGGCTCAAGGTTGTCTCAGCCTTCCATCCTTCTGAGGTTGCTAAAATGAATACCCAGATTTTTGGGGGCAATATGATGACTCTGTAAAATGCATAGAAAGGGATGCAATGCACAGTGAAGCGGTATATATAAGTCCAAGGGCTATTGCTATTTCTCAGGGACTAAAGAGAGATAACGTTTTCAGGATGCGCAGCCCACCTGAATACACATTCGAATACACCAGGGGTAGGCAACCTTGGCTCTTTTATGACTCATGGACTTCAACTCCCAGAATTCCTGAGACGGCATGGCTCAGCTTGGAAACCTCTCCCTGTCCCCTCAGCGTGGCTGGCTCAGGAATTTTGGGAGTTGAAGTCCAGGAGTCATAAAAGAGCCAAGGTGGCCTACCCCTGGAATACACGTTTGAAGTTCCAATGGCATAAGTGACTTATGACCGTTTTTCACACTTACGACCCTCGCAGCATCCCCAGGGTCACACGATCAAAATTCAGATGACTCATTAGTTATGACAGTCACAACGTCTGATCCCCTTGTGCGACCTTCTGCCAAGCAACAGCAACGGGGAAGCCAGATTCACTTAACCACCCTGTTACTAACTTAACAACAGCAGCGATTCACTTAACAACTGTGGCAAGAAAGGTCGTAAAATGGGGCAAAACCCATGTAGCAACTGTCTTACTTAGCAGCCTATAAATTTTGGACTCAACTGTGGTCCATCCACCTGTAGTTTTTGGACCACCTGTAGTTTTTGAACTCCAGGGTTTGGTTTTTACAATCCTCCTCCTCTCTAAGCAGTTTTGCCACACACCTTTTTTCACCCTTCCCTCTTTCTCTTTGTCTTTCACACCCCACAACAGCTCTCTGTTGTATCCTTTCTCGGCAATATACTCTCCGCATAGGCTCTACACACCTGATAAAGTTCACAGATCATAGTCCACTCTGCCATAAATGGCATCATCTTTAAACAACACACTTTCCTTTTCCTACGGCAAATAACTTCCCTTTCTGCCCCCCCCCCCATAGCTATCACCCTTGGCTGAAAAACGACCAATGGGAGGCCAGATCCGAGGTCCGGATTCAAATCCTGAACACAGCTTCACTTTTCTACTCCCCCAAGCCTAAACTCTGTTACCCAGCGAGGGTCCCAGAAGAAATCGTGGGCGCTCCATCACTGGAAATTTCCCAAGAAAAGACTGGACAATCACCTGTCTGAGACGGTATAGGTTCTCCTGCTTGAGCAGGGGGCTGGACTAGAAGACCTCCAAGGTCCCTTCCAGCTCTATTCGATTCTATTCTAAAAATAAAGTTATCCAAGGGAGGGGTTTTTTTTAAAAAAAGTACTTAAATTACTTCTTAGTTCCAAAATAAACCTGTTTCTCTCTCCCCTGCACGTCGGAAAAAAACACTAAACGTTGGGAAGAACTTTATTTTGGAACCTCGGCTGTGTCTTTGCAGGTGCCAACCAGGGAAAAGCAAATAATAGTAGTCCTTGACTTACAACCATTCGTTTAGTGACCTTTCAAAGTTACAACAGCCCTGACAAAAAGGGACTTTATGATAGCCTTTCACACTTAGGACCCTTGCAGTACCACCCCCCCCCCACGGTCCTGTGTTCAAAATTCAGACGCTCATAGTTATGACAGTTGCAGTAGGATCCCCAGATCACGTGATCCCCTTTTGCGACCTTCTGACAAGCAAAGTCAACGGGGGGAAGCCGGATTCACGGAACCACCGTGCGACTAATTTAACAACAACCGCAGTGATCCACTCACCCCACCACCACCACCCCCGTGGCGAGCAAGGTCATTAACCGGAGCAAAACTCACTACACAAATGCCTCGCTTAGCGATGGAAACGTTGGGTTCCGTTGTGGTCGTTAAGTCGAGGACTACCTGTATAACCTGGTGGCTTTGCAGCTCGGCCACCTGCCCGGAGATCAGGGGAGGAGGGGCCTGCCGACACAGAGCCGGACTACAAAACCCCTGGTGCCAGTCCCATCAGTCAGCAGCAGGGCTTCCTCCCACCCAGCAGGGGTGTCGTGGGGAGGGTGGCAAGGGAGGTCTCCCTTTGGATCCGGCCCGGGCCTCTCTTCCAAGGGCTGGAGGAAAGGGAGGCCCGAGGCCTGCAGGACTCCAGGCCAGGCACTTCCTGGTTGGCCACCTGGCTGCTTACCTGTCCTGCAGGTGCCTGCAACCTGCGTCATCTGAACGGGCTAAGCCTCGTCCAGCCCAGGGGGAAGAGACAGGCCACGTTTCTGGGCTTCAAAGGGGGCTTCCCCATGGGCCTGAGCAGTTTCAGGCTCCCCCAGAACTCCCCCCCACGCCTTGCTACCCCTAAAAAGTTTGAACCCCAATTTTGGGAGTCCATGAATGACTATTTATCCCCACAGGGAAACTCTCCAGGTATTTTCCCCCCTCCAAAAAAAAACCCCCCTCTCGGGGACGAGCCAGCCGGCTTCCCCTGCCCTTGGAGGCCCCGAAAAGAGCGTCTGGGAGTCCGCTTCCCCCTCGGCGCGGGCCTCGGGCTAGGCCTCGCATCCCCGGCCTTGCCTGGCCGGGGCGGCCGGGGACCCCACCTCTCCCCCGGGGGAGGGGGTTGACGTGGGTCCCGCTCGAGCGCTCGGCCGCCTTCCCTTCCCCACCTCCCTCCCGCTCCGCGGCCGCCATTGGCCGGAGCCCAGGCCCGAGGAGAAAAAAGAAAGGCGCAGGCGCGCTCGCCATTGGCCGCCGCCGCCGCCTGTCAACACGCCTCCCGCGGCAGGCCCGCCCGCGGGGCATCTCGGGAGACGTAGTCGCCGGCCTCCTTTGCACCTGCAGGCCTAAGCGGCCGGGAAGACTACAACTCCCAAGCAACCCCCCCCTCTCTCGCTCTCTCTTCTTCTCCCTCTCTCTCCCCCGGGGCTTGCAAAGCCCCCTCCCTTAAAAAAACATATCCTGCCCCCCCCCC
>NW_015388545.1:29275-30424 GCF_001527695.2 Protobothrops mucrosquamatus | reverse complement strand
CCAGAAGGAGAGAGACACCCCCCCACACACACACACCGCCAACAACACCAACACCCACCCCGGGGGGGTCCGCAGTTGCAAGTCACCCGTTTCTTGCCACGTCTCCGCCGCCGCTGCTGCTGCTGCTGGCGCCCGGGCTCTCCCGCCGCGCTCCGTGCCAAGGGCGCACGCCTGGCCAAAGGGGGCTGCTTGGCTGCTTTGCCCTCCCCTCCCCTCCCCTGCCCCGCCTCGCCTCGCTTCCCCTCCCCTCCGCCGGCCGCTCCAGCGATCGACCGATCGGCAGGGAGCCCCCCCCTCCCTCCCTCCCTCTCCCTCCCACCCGGAGGCGAGGCGAGGCGGAGGGCTCGCCGGGGTTATCTCAGTCCCGACAGGCCGGGGCAGGCAGGCAGGCTGTGCCCGAGAGAGAGAGAGAGAGAGAAAGAGAAGCCCGGCCGCTTTCTTCCTTTTTGCACGCCCGTCCGCCGGCGTTTGCACGCGCGTTTTGGCTTGCACACGCGCGCCCGCGCTGCACTTCGGAGCGCGCGGCGGCGGCGGGATGGAGATGGGGAGCCTGGCTTTAGGGGAGCCGGGTTTGGAAGAGAGGATTTACCCCTCTCTCGAGACACACAACACACACAAGGACACACACACACACACACAAGCGCGCGCGCGCACGGCCATAACAAGACCCACGCGCGCTTTTGCACCGCGCGCGAAGTTCGAGAACGGGCGCCGCGCTTCTGGCGGCCGCAGGTTCCGGCGGTGGCTCGGGGGACTGCAAAGCCCATGCGCCGCGCCCGGCGTTCCAGCCCGCCTTGCGAGGAGGGACGCGGCCGTCCGGCCGTCTCCGGGAGGAGTGGGGTAGGGAAGGGAAAGGGGTTCGCTTGGGTAGCTGCGGATCCTCTAGGGCAGGTTTTCCACCGTCGGTCGGTCGGTTGGTTGGGGTGGGGGTGGGGGTGGGGGGTGGCTTCCCCCCCCCCCCACGTTGCGTTGCAAAGGAGAATTGGGTTGGGTGGATCGGGTCCTTCCGGCTGGCCAAGGCGCGTTTGGCTGCTGAAGGCGCGTTCACACGTGCAGGCGGAGCGGATCCTCGCCAAGCAAAGCGTAAGCGCTCGGCCGGCGAAAGTGACAGCGCGGGTGGCTTTGATCTAATAATAGGTTTGGAAAGGA
>NW_015388545.1:15362-29140 GCF_001527695.2 Protobothrops mucrosquamatus | reverse complement strand
CCCCCCCCCCCACGTTGCGTTGCAAAGGAGAATTGGGTTGGGTGGATCGGGTCCTTCCGGCTGGCCAAGGCGCGTTTGGCTGCTGAAGGCGCGTTCACACGTGCAGGCGGAGCGGATCCTCGCCAAGCAAAGCGTAAGCGCTCGGCCGGCGAAAGTGACAGCGCGGGTGGCTTTGATCTAATAATAGGTTTGGAAAGGAAGGTGCGGGGTTTTGCTCGGAAGGATTGCACGCCGGGTGAGCCAAGAGCCCTGCAAGGTAGGCCAGTCTTATCTCCCTCCTGCAGGCGGGGCGGGGCGGGGTTGGTGGGGGGGTAAGAGCCTCTTCAAGCACTGGGGGGGAGGGGGCGGCGGGGGAGAGGAAGAGAGAGAAGACTTCAAGATGTCCAACTATCACCCTGCTCTTTAAGGTTAAATTGTGGAGAGAGAAAAAAAATGGAGCAGGGGGGTGGACTAGAAGACCTCTAAAGTCCCTTCCGACTCTTGTTATTCTGACACTTTTATGCCCGGGAGGTCGGCCAGTAGAGGTCCACCTGGGAGCCCAACATTTTTGTTTGCTGAGCAAGACGGGTTGTTCGATGGCTTTTGCCCCACTTTATGACCTTTCTCGCCACGTTTGTTAAACAGTTCAGTCGTTAAGTGAGTAACGTGGTCATTAAGCGAATCAGGTTTCCCCCATCGACTTTGCTTGTCGGACGGTTGCAAAATGGGACCTCCATGACCCCTGGGGACAATGCAACCATCATAAATAGGAGCGTCTGAATTTTGATCACGTGATCATGCTGCAGTGGTCGTAAGTGTGAAAAAACGGTCATAAGTTGCTTTTTTTTGGTGCCGTTGTAACTTTGAACCGTCACTAAATGAATGGTTCTAAGTTGAGGACTATACCTGCACTGCGGGCCTCCTCGGGAGTTGATGCCAGAAATTAAAAACAGTGGATGGAAGGGGACAGACGGTGGGGGGGCTGGACTAGAAGACCTCCAAGGTCCCTTCCCACCCCATTTTTTCCCTGTTCTGTGTTCTAGATTCGGCCTCCTTTGAATTCCTCAAGCAAATGGAAATAATTGTTATGGAATTTCCTCGGGACTATTTTCCTTTCAGACAGAAAGTAATTTTAATAAGAAGATCCTGATTTTATTGACAGACTGAAAGCATTTAGTAAGCTTTAGTCAGCTGGTTCCAGGAAGTCCTCGGCTTATGACCACAATCGAGCCCTCAAATTTCTGTTGGTAAGTGAGACATTGCTTAAGTCATAGCTGACTCAGGAATTCTGGGAGTTGAAGTCCACAAGTCATAAAAGAGCCAAGGTTGCCTACCCCTGGGTCAAGTGAATTTCCCCCGTTTTACGACCTTTCTTTTCACCGTTGTTAAGTGAATCACTGTGGCTGATAAGTCAGTAACCCGGTTGTTAACTGAATCCCCCTTCCCCCATTGGCTTTGCTCGTCAGAAGATCGCAAAAGGGGTTCGCAGGATCCCGGAACGTTGCAAACCATCATAAATGTGAGTCCATGGCCAAGCCTCTGAATTTTGATCACGTGACCACGGAGATGCTGCAACGGTCGTAAGTCTGAAACACGGTCGTAAGTCACTTTTTCGGTGCCGTTGTAACTCTGAACGGTCACTAAATGAACTGTTGTAAGTCGAGGACTACCTGTACGTATTTTTTTTAAAAAAGAAAAGTTGTTCTACCAATTGGGTACGAGCCTGAACACGCAGGTAGTGCTCTTGACTTATAACAATTCATTTAGTGACCGTTCAAGGTTACAACGACACTGAAAAATGTGACTTACGACTGTTTCTCACAGTTACGACCTTGGTAGCATCCCTGTGATCACCTGATCAAAATTCAGATGCCTGGCCACTGACTCATATTTATGACGGACGGTCGCACTGTCCCGGGGTCATGGGATCCCATTTTTTGCAACCTTCTGTCAAGGAAAGTCAACGGGGGAAGCCGGATTCACTTAACAACCGGGCTACTAACTTACTAACTGTGGCAAGAAAGGTCGTAAAATGGGGCAAAACTCAACAACAGAAACGTCTCACTTAACAACAGAGAAGCTGGGCTGAATTGTGGTCGTAAGACGAGAACTATCTGTAAACGTCCAGCCAATCCTAATTTCAAGACCAATTGGAATGTATTTGCAGCCGGGCTTCAGACGTAAACCTTGGGTTAAAGGGCGGTGGGTCCCTTTAAAATCCACTGGAACTACAGGATCCAGAATGCTTAGCAGGCCAGTAAGAAAATTTAAAGCCCAGCAGAGCATTCTCCATCCCCCCTCCCTTCTGGGGGAGTCAACCACCCTCTTACCCCCTAAATTAACTAAGACCCCCTCCCATTATGGTGCAAATGGAGCCCCTTCCCCACACGGGGTATAGCTGCTCTACGGCAAAGATCTGCAACCATGGCCATTTTTAAGACTTGGGGACTTCAAATCCCAGAATTCCTCAGTCAGCAACCTTGGCCATTTTAAGACTTAGGGAACTGAACTCCCAGAATTCCGCAGCCAGCAACCTTGGCCGCTTTGAGACTTGTGAACTACAGCTCCCAGAATTCCTCAGCCAGCAACCTTGGTCGCTTTAAGACTTGTGGACTACAGCTCCCAGAATTCCTCAGCCAGCAACCTTGGCCACTTAAGACTTGTGGACTACAGCTCCCAGAATTCCTCAGCCAGCAACCTTGGCCGCTTTAAGACTTGTGGACTACAGCTCCCAGAATTCCTCAGCCAGCAACCTTGGCCGCTTTAAGACTTGTGGACTACAGCTCCCAGAATTCCTCAGCCAGCAACCTTGGCCGCTTTAAGACTTGTGAACTACAACTCCCAGAATTCCTCAGCCAGCCATGCTGGCTGAGGAATTCTGGGAGTTGAAGTCCACAAGTCTTACAGTGGTCAAGGTTGGAGATTCCCTGCTCTATGGAGTCCAGCAGCAAAAAAAAAAAAAAATGGGGGCAGGAGAGTGGGTGGGGCCTTAACAGAATGGGCGGAACCTTCTGGAAATTTGACAGCTAAACTAGGGGGGGCTGCTGATAGGGTGGACAGATTCGGGGTTCAAATCTCCAGAGGCCCTTGTTGACTCACTCTACAACGCTGTATAAAGGTAATCCTCAGCAACGTACGACCAAAAGTCAGCCCTAAATTTCTGTTGCTAAGGGGGACGGTTGTTGAGTTTTGCCCCCGTTTACGACCTTTCTTGCCACAGTTGTTAAGGGAATCGCAGTCGTTAAGTTGGAAACACGGTTGCTAAATGAATCTGGCTTCCCCCATTTGCTTGTTTGTCGGAAGGTCGCAAAAAGGGATCCCAGGATCCTGGGATGCTGCAACCGTCATAAGGGTGAGTCGGTTGTCCAGCACCCGAATGCAAATCACGCGGCCAAGGGGATGCTGCAACGGTCGTAAGGGTGGGTCGGTTGTCCAGCACCCGAATGCAAATCACGCGGCCAAGGGGATGCTGCAACGGTCGTAAGTGTGAGTCGGTTGTCAAGCCCCCGAATGTAAATCCTGTGGCCGAGGGGAATGCTGCAATGGTCGTAAGTGTGAGTCACCTGCAGCGATTCACTTAACAATGGTGGGTAAGAAAGCTCATAAAATGGGGGGCAAAACTCACTTAATTGTTCTCTCTTAGCAACAGAAATTTGAGGCTCAATTGTGGTCGTAAGTCGAGGACCCCCTGTGTATAATTTTATCCCAGAAATTTTAGCAAGGTAAAAGCCATATGGGTATATGGAAGAAAGTAAATGATGCCTCAGTCTAACTAATCGATGAGATGATAATAACTAACTGATGAGGTGGTTCAGGATGGAGAGGAGAATAGAATAGAATAACAGAGTTGGAAGGGACCTTGGAGGTCTTCTAGTCCAACCCCCACCCCCACATTCAAAGACATGGAGCTGGGCCACTGGGGGGGTTGAAGAGATGATACGAAAACGAAATCGCACGTAGTCCTTGACACTCTGAATGGTTTAGTGACTGTTCAAACTTACGAAAGTGCTGAAAAAAAGTGACTTCACGGCCGGTCCTCACACTTACGACTGGCCCTCACCATTACAGTGTCCACAGCGTTCCCATGGTTACAAAATCGTGATTGGGGCACTTGCATACATTTACAACCATTGCAGCATCCCAGTGTCAACAGAATGGCCCTTTTTGACCTTGCCCGTCAATGGGGAAAAAGTTGAATTTGCTTAATCACCATGTGATTCACTTAATGACCGTGGCAAAAAATGTTATAAAATCAGGCATGTTCATGTTTATTTCCTTATCGATCAAATTTATTAGTCGCCCATCTCACCCTAGGGTAACGCATGGTGACTCGCTTAACGACTGCCTCATTTAGTGATGGATGTTTTGGTCCCAAGCATGGTCGTAAACCGAGGACTACTTGTAAACTAAGTTGTGGAGGAAACCAATTACAGTAGCCCATCAGCCTTGGAAAAATACTTCATGAATCTTCCACACATTGCTACACTTAGGTTAGGTAGAGAGAGTTGATAAATATGTAAATATTTGGATGGGAGACCACCAGGAGTTTCTAAACCAGTAGATTAGATGCAGAAGAGCACTTCACTTTTTCACTCCTGCAAGAAAGTTGCAGAATTGTTCATATACCTGGAGTCCTAGTGGATAATCACTTAAATAGGAGCCAGCCGTGTGCTGCAGCTGCCAAAAAAGCCAACACAGTGCTAGGCTGCATTAACAGAGGGAGAGAATCAGGTGAAGTGTTAATACCACTTTACAAGGCCTTGGTAAGGCCACACTTGGAATCCTGCATCCAGTTTTGGTCACCATGATGTAAAAAAGATGTCGAGACTCTAGAAAGAGTACAGAGAAGAGCAACAAAGATGATCAGGGGACTGGAGGCTAAAGCATATAAGGAACGGTTGCTGGAATTGGGTATGTCTAGTTTAAGGAAGAGAAGGACGAGGGGGGACATGATAGCAGTGTTCCAGTATCTCAGGGGCTGCCCCAAAGAAGAGGGAGTCAAGCTATTCTCCAAAGCACCTGAAGGGAGGACAAGAAGCAACGGGTGGAAACTAATCAAGGAGAGAAGCAATCTAGAACTAAGGAGAAACTTCCTGACAGTGAAAACAATTAACCAGTGGAACAACCTGCCTCCAGAAATTCTGAAGGCTCCAACACTGGAAGTTTTTAAGAAGAGACTGGACAGCCATTTGTCCGAAATGGTATAGGGTTTGCTTCCTGAGGAGGGGGTTGGACTATATGACCTCCAAGGTCCCTTCCAACTTTCTTCTTCTTCTTCTTCTTCTTCTTCTTCTTCTTCTTCTTCTTCTTCTTCTTCTTCTTCTTCTTCTTCTTCTTCTTCTTCTTCTTCTTCTTCTTCTTCTTCTATTATTATGATGATGATGATGATGATGATGATGATGATCTAGTTTAACCCCCTGCTCAAGCAGCAGACCCTATACCATTTCAGACAAATGGCTGTCCAGTCTCTTCTTAAAAACTTCCAGTGTTGGAGCATTCACCGCTTCTGGAGGCAGGTTGTTCCACTGGTTAATTGTTCTCACTGTTAAGGAAATTTCTCCTTAGTTCTAGGTTGCTTCTAAAGCCCCATTAACCTTGTTTTTAGAAACCCCAATCAGAACAACAGAGCTGGAAGGGACCTTGGAGGTCATCTAGTCCAACCCCCTGCTCAGGCAAGAAACCCTATAACATTTCAGACAAATGGCTGTCCAGTCTCTTCTTAAAAACTTCCAGTGTTGGAGCATTCACCATTTCTGGAGGCAGGTAGTTCCACTGGTTAATTGTTCTAACTGTCAGGAAGTTTCTCCTTAGTTCTAGGTTGCTTCTCTCCTTGATCAGTTTCCACCCGTTGCTTCTTGTCCTGCCTTCGGGCGCCTTGGAGAATAGCTTGACTCCCTCTTCTTTGGGGCAGCCCCTGAGATACTGGAAGGCTACTATCATGTCCCCCCTCGTCCTTCTTTTCATTAAACTAGACATACCCAATTCCAGCAACCGTTCCTTATATGTTTTAGCCTCCAGTCCCCTAATCATCTTTATTGCTCTTCTCTGCACTCTTTCTAGAGTCTCAGCATCTTTTTTACATCCTGGTGCCCAAAACTGGGTGCAGGATTCCAAGTGTGGCCTTACCAAGGCCTGTTAGGAAATTTCTCCTTAGTTCTAGGCTGCTTCTAAATCCTAGTTAACCTTGGTTTTTTAGAAACTGGCTGGTTTTAGGGGACAATGGCTGTTTGTGCCGGAGGGGGGGGGGGGCTGTAACAAACACCTTTTGAGGAAGGGCTGTGTGTTGTGAAGGCAGATGTCAGCAAGAAGCGGATGAATAAAACATCCCTTTAGCAGCAGCCGTCCCCCCCCTCTCGCCCCGCAGCGGTCAGGGGTTTCTTTAGGACACATTGAATTTTATTCGGCCGTCCCACCCTCCCCTTGCCTCGTTCAGGAAGCCGGGGAGGGGAGTGGGAGATGGAAAAAGTAAGAGGATGGGAGGGCAAAGCAGGACAGAGAGTTGTTGACGTTGCCGGCTGACCTTGTGCTTTTATCGCTTCTCTGTGGTGTGAGACCCTGAACATTTTATCAGGGTTTGTTAAATGCGAAGGAAGCCACGGATATCAATTTGCCTTGGGAATCCGGGCTGCCTCCCACCAACCCTGTTTGGGGAAGGGAGTCCAAAATCTCTACCCTTAACGCATCACGTGCATCCGTTTTATTTTTTATTCGGGTTTCTATTTATTTTTAATCTATTTGGGTTTAAGGCCGCCCAGACTGACGGAGAGGAGACGGGCAGCCCTGTAAATAAATGAAGCAATAACCCTTATAAATGCACAGTAGCCGTCATTCTCGGCTTACGACCACGACGGAGTCCAAGACGTAGGTTGCTCAGCGGGAAACTTGTTCGGCGGGTTTTTGCCCCCTTTTACGACTTTTTTCTTGCCGCGTTCGTTAAATGAATCCCTGCAGTCGTTCAGTTAGTAACCCGGTTGTTAAGCGAGTCGGGCTCCCCCCGTTGACTTTGCTTGTCGGGCGGTCACCAAAGGGGGTCACGTGACCCCGGGGACACTGCAAGCCGTCATCAATGTGAGCCAGTTTGCCAAGTCTCCACATTTGGATCGCGATGAACACGGGGGGGGGATTTGCAGCAACGGTCGTGAGTGGGAAACGTGGCATTAAGTCCCTTTTTTCAGTGCCGTTGTAACTTGGAACGGTCACTAAACGAACTGTTATAAGTCGAGGACGACCTGTATTCTGTTTAGGGCTTCGCAGATGTGTGATGGGCAGTTCTGTAAATTAGTTAATTAAAAATAAAGTTGTGTGTTTTTTTTCCCAAAAGGCAACTGGACTTTCTTTGTTTCTCCTTGAAGATGTTTTGCTTCTCACCCAAGAAGCTTCTCCGGTTCTGACTGAATGGTGGGGAATGGAAGGATTTAAGCAGTTCCAAAAAGGTTCCACACCCATTTGCGCTACAGGTAGTCCTCGACTTACGACAGTCCGTTTAGTGACTTTACAAAGTTACAACGGCGCTGAAAAAAGGAACTTACGACCAATTTTTTTCAGATTTACAACGGTTGCAGCATCTCCCATGGTCCTGTGAGCAAAATTCAGCTTCTGGAGAACTTCACCTGTCCCGAACATTGTGGAGTCTGAGCTAAACCAAGAATCCGTGGCCAACATAGTGACCAACTCTTAACCTGGCCAACTCTTTATTCCATACGTGGTGAAAACCACCCAGGTGGTGGTGTGTGGTGGGGTGCATGTGGTGATGATTGCTTTGAGGACCCTCAAGAGGTCCCAGATGGCCACAATAATCCTGGACAGGCTCCTTAGAAACTGGTTGGGGTGCTCCTCAAGAGATTCCTGGAGGATAGTGATCTAGACCTCCTCAAGTCAGGTTTTGGACAAGGACATCGTCCTGATAGGATGCTGGTTCTGCTTCATGACCTTCAGCAAAGCCAGGACAACTGTAGAACCATCCTGGTTCTCTTTGGACTCTCAATGGCTTTCCATATCGTTGACCCAAGTATCTTCCTGGATCACCCTGTTGGAGTCAGAACCCAGTGTTATGAGGACTGTCCTCCTCCAGTGTTGAGGACTGTCCTCCAGTGTTATGAGGATTGTCACATCCAATCAGTGTGTCAGTGGGGTGGAGGAGGAGATCAAGTTTGAGGACCTTGAGATATTGACTCAAGGCTCTCCACTTCCTTGTTTAATGCTTTTATGAGCTGCTGAGCGAGGTCATCCCTTGATGTCAAATATCAACTGTCAAACACTGTTGATATTTGACATCAAGGGTTCATCTCCACCAGGTATTTGGCCGATGCCTTGACCTTGGGCCAATTAGCTCTCAAAGTCTTCTTATGTCTGGAGCTTCCATGGGAGGAACTTGCTCAGATTAGAGTAGAATAACAGAGTTGCACGGGACCTTGTAGGTCATCTAGTCTAACCCCCTGCCCAAGCAGGAGACCCTACACCATTTCTGACAGATGGCGTTCCACTCTCTTCTAGAAAGCCTCCAGTGATGAAGCGCCAACAGGATTTGAAGGCAATTTCTGTTCCATTAGTTGATTGTTCTGTCAGGAAATTTCTCCCATTTCCAGGTTGAATCTGTCCTTGATCAGTTTCCATCCATTGGAAAATAAGCTGACCCCCTCCTCTCTGGGACAGCCCCTCCAATATTGGAAGGCTGCTATGATGTCTCCCCTGGTCCTTCTCCTCACTTGACTAGCCATGCCCAGCTCTTCATATGCTTTAACCTCCAGTCCCCTAATCATCTTTGTTGCTCTTCTCTGCACTCTTTCTAGAGTCTCAACATCTTTTTTATACTGCTGTGACCAAAACTGGCTGAAGGTTTCTGGATGTGGCCTTACTAAGGCTTTATAGAGTGGTATTAAGTTCCTCACGTGATCTTGATTAAATCCCTCTATTAATGCAACTTAGGATTGCATTGGATTTTTTGGCTGCCACCGCACACAGTTCACTCCTATTTAATTGATTGTCTACTAAGACTCCAAGATCCCTCTACATTTACTGCCATTAAGCCTGGTTTCACCCAATCTATGTGCGTCCTTTTGTTTTTTCTGGCCTAAGTGTAAGACTTTACATTTCTCTGCACACTGAATTTCATTTTGTTGTGTTCCAAGTCTTATCAAGATCCCTCTGGATCTTGAGCCTATCGTTTAGGGGGTTGGCAATTCCTGCCAGCTTAAGTGTCGTATCTGGACTACCTAGGAGTTGTTGCTCTTTGGATTGGTGTGCAGCCTGACTCAGTCACTCACAAGTCCTCCTCGTAAGAGTAGGCAGCATTTGTGTCCTGGAAGACCTTCTGCATTGGGAGCTAAGCTGGTTCCCAGTTCTTGGAAGTGCTGGTTGTCCCTATTCCAGATGCAGGACCGGCCTGTCTCCCGTAGTTTCTTCCGTTTTGCTTAATCGGGCGTATTCGGGGTCGTGTCAGAGCGGCAGGGTGGCCTAGTGGTGAAGGCGCCTGCCTCCCATTCGGAAGGTTGACACCAAGCTGGCAGGAATAGCCAACACTCCAGAAGACAGGCTTAAGATACAGGAGGATCTGGACAGACTTGAACACTGGGCACTATCTAACAAAATGAAATTCAGTGGTGAAAAAAGTAAGATTCTACATTTAGGCAAGAAAAACCAAATGTACAGATATAGTATAGGGGGTACCTTGCTCAATAGTAGTAACTGTGAGAGGGACCTCGGAGTCCTAGTGGACAATCACCTAAATAGGAGCCAGCCGTGTGCTGCAGCTGCCAAAAAGGCCAACACAGTGCTGGGCTGCATTAACAGAGGGATAGAATCAAGATCACGCGAAGTGTTAATACCACTTTACAATGCCTTAGTAAGGCCACACTTGGAATACAGCATCCAGTTTTGGTCACCGCAATGTAAAAAAGATGTTGAGGTTCTAGAAAGAGTACAGAGAAGAGCAACAAAGATGATCAGGGGACTGGAGGCTAAAACATAAAGAACGGTTGCTGGAATTGGGGATGTCTAGTTTAATGAAGAGAAGGACAAGGGGGGACATGATAGCAGGGTTCCAGTATCCGAGGGGCTGCGCCAAAGAAGAGGGAGTCAAGCTATTCTCCAAAGCGCCTGAAGGCCGGACAAGAAGCAATAGGTGGAAACTCATCAAGGAGAGAAGCAACCTGGAACTAAGGAGAAACTTCCTGACAGTGAGGACAATTAACCAGTGGAACAACCTGCCACCAGAAGCGGTGAATGCTCCAACACTGGAAGTTTTTAAGAAGAGACTGGACAGCCATTTGTCCGAAAGGGTGTAGGGTTTCCTGCCTGAGCAGGGGGTTGGACTCGGTGACCTCCAAGGCCCCTTCCAACTTTATTACTATTACTAGTTCAATCCTAGGTAGCGGCAGATGTTTCTCGCCGCAAAGAGGAAATATCTGCTCTGCACCCTGCATGGGCGTCAGGAAGGGCAACTGGCCAGTAAACGCTTGGCTCCGTTCAGTCGCCCTGACTCCACTCCAAATTAAGGGATTATAGGGACACAAATGAAACACAAATTCTGAGTCCTGTCAATTAAAATGTCACTTGATGGGACCTAGAACGCGGGCTTGTGTGTTGGCGGCCTCTCTGCAGAACATCAGAGACCCATATGAAACCAGCCTCCACCTGAATTTTGCTTAAATGCGTTCTTAAACCTGGCTTTTATTCTATGGTCCTGATAGAATCGGCCTTAAAAATATTAATAACATGAAACAAAACTAAAAAAAATATTAAGGGGCGATTGGTTTGCCGTTTTCTTTCAGGATGTTTTTCTGGGTCCCTAGAACGCCCATGCTCTGCATTACATGGTGGTCTCCCATCCCTGCTTGGGTTTTGCAGCCCAGCCAGTCTTACCACTAAAAATCTAAAATTCTTCTTCAAAGGCATCCTAATATAATGAACTTAACCAGAGTCACTTGGCTGAGTTGGGGAGGCTATAAAAATTAAACGAACGAATAAATGAACAAGTGAAATCAATGAACTTGGAAGATGCGTAAACATGTATTTACGGTGATGGAATCACTGGAGGAGGATTTCTTTGTCCCGATAGAAACCATTTTGTGTGTTGTTGTTTTTTTTAGCTTTACAATTTGCAGCATTGGAGAGGTAGCCGTTGACTTAAGAGTCCAAAATTTCAATTGTTAAGCGAGATAGTTGAGTTTTGCTTCATTTTATGACTTTACTTGCAGTTCGGTGATCTAATACGATTGTTAAGCGAATCTGGCTTCCTCATTAACTTTGCTGGTCAAGTCGCAAAAGGGGATCACAAGGCCCCCCCCCCCGCGGGACACTGCAACCGTCGTAAATACGAGTCAGTTGCCAGGCGTCTGAATTTTGATCACGTGACCATGGGGATGCCGCAGCGGTCGTTAAGCGTGAGACGTGGTCACTTTTTTTTCAGTGCCATTTTAACTTTGCTCACTAAATGAACCGTTGTAAGTTGAGGACCACCCGTAACGATTCGCGGGAATAAACTGAGCTACTGAAACCCGTTAAGGGTGCTTTCGCAAAGTTTTCTTGGAAACAGGAGAGAAATAATTCGCCCCCCCGATTTAAAAAAAGAGAGAAAGGAGGAAGCACAACACTGTAATGTAAAGTGCCATTTATTTTATCTCCCCATGATGAAAATATTTCCTTTTAAAAAAAAAATCGCACCATCATAATGCTGAACACATTCTCCTTAAAACACCCCTAAACAACTAAAGCCAAAAAAAAAAACCCCGAACAAATTTTAAAAAAACAAAATAAAAACCAGAGCAAAACATACCGAACTGTCAAACATTTTACTAAGTTAAATTTATTTTTTTCTTGTTTAAATTTTTTTTTTTTTTTTTAAATAGAGGCAGAGAAACGTAAAAAGACATCCCTGGGCACACGGAACCCCGCTTCCCCCCCCCCCCCCCCCCCCCNAATTTTTTTTTTTTTTTTTAAATAGAGGCAGAGAAACGTAAAAAGACATCCCTGGGCACACGGAACCCCGCTTCCCCCCCCCCCCGTCCCAGCTAAAGCTTCGCTGTTTCAAATATGGGTTCTGTCGAAATAATAATAATAATAATAATAATTAAAAAGAAAAGAAAAAAAGAGAAAGCAGTGCCGTTTTTGGACTGAGTGGCCCTGGGACCGCTGCTCAACTCAAAACGCTGAATAGGTAGGGTACATTCAAATCTGCAGGAGTCGACCCCCCCCCCATCGGAGCAAAGTGCAGTTTGCACAGGGGAGGCAGAATTACAGTAGCAGCTGGGGGGGGGAAGAGAAAGGGGGAGAACCAGACGAGAGAGCCATGCGCCACAGAGCTTCCTGCCGTTCACGCTGCGACTTCTTAACGGGCCACCTCGCAGGGGTGTAGGGTCCACCCCAAAATGTCAAGCTGGACGTTGCCATAGGAGAACGGACGCTCGGGGGTTTTTTTTTTGCAGAGAGACCCGCGGAAAAATGGACAGGGCTTCGACTGGACCATTTTTGGAAGCCAACCCGGCCCACCAGGATTGCCTAAAGTTTTGGGTTGTTTTTTTTTTAAAAAGTTTTCTTTGCATTTTTTGACTGTTCCTGGGGAGAATCCCACCTCCTCTCTCTCTCTCTCATCGCTCTCCAGCAGGGTAAGGAAAAGAGGAGGAATGAAAACCTCCACAATGATGCACACACACACACACACACACACCCCACCCCGCCATGCTCCAGACACGCTCTTAGCTGCACAGAGCGGGACAGCAGCCGTGTGGCTGGATGCCTCTGAAGCATGCAGACACAGCAGGGGGCCTCCAACCTTTGGCCACTTTAAAGACTTCTGGACTTCAACTCCCAGAATTCCCAAGCCGGATATTCTAGGAGTTGGAAGTCCACAAGCCTTTTTAAAGTGGCCCAAGGTTGGAGACCCCTGCAATACAGTGAACTCCCAGCTTTCAAAGGAAGGCCTTCCTTTGGATTGACTGAAAAAGCTACAGCTGAACTGCTTTTTTTTTCTTTTTAACAATACAATTGTTTTTTTTTACAACTTGCAACACCCATCGTATCCGAAACTCAGCCAGCAGCGCGCGAGAGAAATGTGAATTTCCCACCCACCCCACACCGCTAGCCCTTGCATCCTTTTTTCCTCTGAAGCCAGCCCAAATTTGCTAGCCACCTGCTCCTCGCTCTCTTTCGTTCCTCAAATGAAATGTTGAAAGGGGAGGAGAGGAGGGGAGGGGCAGAGAGAAAGAGACTTAATGGGCTCTCGTGGACAGGGAAGTCCAGAAGCAGAACCGAGGAGAAACTCAGAGGAGGAAGAGGAGGAGAAGCAGCGGTCCAGCGCCAAGGGCCGCTGCTCCATCTGAAGACATCCCTGAGAGGTCCACTCCCTCTTCCCCCCCCCCAAAAAAGGGAAGGCTGCAGGCTCCGCCAGAAGGAGCTTCAACCTGAGCGACAAGAAATGGAATTCCTTTCCCTGCCTTGGATTTCCTGAGAGCAGGACGCAGCAGCTTAAAGCAGAAGGCCGATCCTGCAAATTTGACCTCTCGGAGTTGCCGGTGCTCCATCCCTGGAGGTTTAAAAAACAAAACAAAAACAGACCGGACAATAATTTTACCTGGATGGTTATAAGGTCTCCTGCCTTGAGCAAGGGGGGGGGGGTTGGACTAGAAGACCTCCAAGGTCCCTTCCAATCTGTTTTATCCAACTTCAATTCTGGCTGTGGGATCCAGCCTCCCTTCCGCAGATGCAAGCCACATTCAACGGGGACCGATGTGAGACGTCCGTTTGGCTATGAATTTGGGGGGGAAAAAAGAGCGAGCCGGGATATTCTGAGGGGGTCTTCTGAA
>NW_015388545.1:9109-13096 GCF_001527695.2 Protobothrops mucrosquamatus | reverse complement strand
GAGAGAGAGAGAGAGAGAGAGAGAGAGAGAGAGAGAGAGAGAGAGAGAGAGAGAAAGAAAGAAAGAGACACAGGAAGGGAAAGAGAGAGAAAGAAAGAGAAGGAAGGTAGGTAGGTAGGAAGGAAGGAAAGAGAGAGAGAAAGAGAAGGTAGGTAGGAAGGAAGGAAAGAAGGGAAAGAGAAAGAGAAGGAAGGAAGGTAGGTAGGAAGGAGGGAAGGAAGGAAGGAAGGGAAAGAGAGAGAGAGAGAAGGAAGGAAGGAAGGGAAAGAGAGAGAGAGAGAAGGAAGGTAGGAAGGAGGGAAGGAAGGAAGGGAAAGAGAGAGAGAGAAAGAGAAGGTAGGTAGGTAGGAAGGAAGGGAAAGAGAGAGAGAGAGAAAGAGAAGGAAGGAAGGAAGGGAAAGAGAGAGAGAAAGAGAAGGAAGGAAGGAAGGGAAAGAGAGAGAGAAAGAGAAAAGGAAGGAAGGAAGGAAGGAAGGAAGGGAAAGAGAGAGAGAGAGAGACGCAGTCAGCCTATCCTGGAAGCTCTTTCCTCCTGTCCTCCCCCAAACCAAACGGCAGCCAGGCCCGTCTCAGCCAGCCCTACCCACCCAAAGTCGAGAGCGAGGGATTCTCCCACCACAGGAAGAGAAACGAAACCAAACTCAAGAACAAGAACAGGAGGAGGAAGCCAAGGCGCCATTCTGCTCTCGGGCCACACAAGAAAGAGAGAGGGGGGGGGGGAGAGAGGGAGGGAGAGCCCCTTTCTTGAAACCCCCCCCTCCGCCTGGCTGTTCCGGGTGCAAAGAGCGAGGGAGGAGAGGCAAGGCCCGGCCCATGGGCCTTCTTCCTTCTTCTGCCGGGAGGGCAGCGAACAGCAGCAGACAAGCAGGTGCACGAGAGAGAGGAGGAGGAGGAGGAGGAGGAGGAGGAGGGAGGGAGGAAGGACAAGGCAGCTGGCGTGGGCGGTCACATGGCCGTGCGGGTGGGAGTGCTGGGCTGCTTCAACCGCAGCGTCTTGCATAGCCAGCCGGCAAAATCCACCTCTTCCACCTCGGCACGCTTGATGAAGGCGTGATTCTGAAAGCAGACCGGGAAAAAAAACAAAAAAAAGAAGGGAAGAGAGTTAGCACCATAGACATCGTGGTCAGATGCAAGAACGGACAGGAAGTGGTGGGATTCCAGAGGCCACGGAAAACAAGGGTCAAAGGGAGCCCACCGGGGTCGAAACCCGGTGGATGGGGAGGCATCCGGTCAAACTTCCCTTCCCTGAAAAGGGTGGGGCAGACGTGTCCAACCGTGGCCCCTTTAAGACCGATGGACTTCAACTCCCAGAATCCCCCACTCCAGGTCAGGGGTCAAGGGGAAACGACCATGGTCGAAACCCGGTAGAGGTTGAGGCATTTGGTCAAACTTCCCTTCCCTGAAAAGGGTGGGGCAAACGTCTCCAACCTTGGCCCCTTTAAGACGGGTGGACTTCAACTCCCAGGATTCCCCAGCCAGCACAGCTGGCTGGGGAATTCTGGGAGTTGAAGTCCACCCGTCTTAAAGGGGCCAAGGTTGGAGACTCCTGGGTGTGGGGTTTTTGAAAAAGGACACCAAGAATGTCCGTCACAGTACAGGTTATCCTCGATTTACAACCCACCCTCTGAAGTTACAGAACAGCAACCTGTGGCCGGCGGTCCTCGCACTTGTGACCGTCACAGCACATCATCCAAATTCAGAAGCTTTGGCAATACCAGTGCGCGTTTACAACATTTGCAGACTCCCGGGGATCCTGCGATTGCCATTTGCGACCTTCCCGACTGGCTTCCGACAAGCAAAGTCAACGGGAGGATCTGGACTCGCTTAACGACCGTGTGTGATTCACTTAACAGCAGCAGTGCTTTGATTTACCGCCATGGCCAAAAAAAAAAAAAATAGTCCCAAAGGTGCTTTTTTCAATAGGCAACTGGAGTTTCTTTTGAGTTTTTTTTTTCTCTAAAAACGTTTCGTTTTCTCATCCAAGAAATGTCAGGAACCAAAGGAAAAAAAAGCTTAATAATAATAATAATAATAATGTTGGAAGGGACCTTGGAGGTCATCTAGTCCAACCCCCTGCTCTTGGATGAGAAGCGAAACGTTTTCAAAGAAAAACGAACAAAAAGGGAGTCCAGTTGCCCTTTTGGAAAAAGCACCTTTGCGACAACCGTGACCCGGATGATGTCGGAGAATCTCCACACGACACGCGCAAACCAAGGTTGTAGAATCAGCAGTCGCTCGCTTAACGCGCGCTTGTGTTTAGCCACGGAAATTCTGCCCCCGTCTGTAGTCGTAAACTGAGGACCATCTGTACATTTTGGGGAGCCCTGTCTAAATTCTGGCTCCACAAAACTCTCTCTTTCTCTGTGTGTGTGTGTGTGTGTGTGTGTGTGTGTTCGTGTTCAGTAGCTCTACAGCAGAGTTTCCTAACCTTTCGGGGTGGGCAGCCCGGAGTGGCGGGAGGAAGGAAAGATGGAGTGGTTTTGTATAGGGGGGGGGGATGAACGAATGCACGCACGCATGAGTGTGCACAAACACGCACGTTGCTCACAGGAGTGGGGCTGTGAATGCCTGCGACGCTCACTGGAGTGGGGCTGTGGGAGTGTGCGCAAGTGGAACTGTGTGTGTGAATACACCCACACCGGCCAGCTACTCACGTGGCCCGGTGGCCGATAGCCCGCAGCCCACAGGTTGGGGACCCCTCCCCTACAGCACAACAACCAGACTTAGCATAGACCAGGGTTCTTCAAACTGGGCTCTTTGATGACTCGTGGACTTCAACTCCCAGAATTCCTCAGCCAGGCACGCGTGCCTGGCTGAGGAATTCTGGGAGTTGAAGTCCACGAGTCATCAAAGGGCCCAGTTTGAAGACCCCTGGCATAGACAGTGACGAGGAATGCTGAAAGTTGCAGCTCCCCGGCATTTTTAAAGAGACATGGGGGCTCTTTGACCTTAACGCAAAACAGTATCTATCAAGTAGCAAAAAAAAAAAGATTTTAATTTCCTGTTTTTTTATTTATAAGCTTACTCTGATGACGCTGGCAGTGGACCAGCGAAAGCTAAGATACTAGATATTTGGTTTTATGAATTGTTGTTGTTATTATTTTTAACAATAAACAGCTGTTTTATTTATCCCAGAGTTTGAGGATTCGATATCACTAGCGTAAATATGCCTGGGATTCGTATTTTTAAAATTATTAGAGATATATACATATACATATGTGCAGGTCTTGGCGTATTTGGGTCTTTTCCCGTGTAAGATTGAGAGTATCTTGGCGACGTTTCGACCTCGGAAAAAGACCCGAATACGCCAAAACCTGCAAACCTGTACCCGTGAAAATCTATGAAAACAAATATACATACATACGTACATACACATACACACACATACATATACTGTATATATATATATATATATATATATATATATATATATCCAAATTTCTTTTTTCTGACAAAGAAATTTGGATATAAAAATATTTCGCAGTTGCGACTTGAGCCTGCTCTATGCCCCTAGTTGGGGGCGGCAAGGCAAGAGATATTGTAAAAAGAGAAAAACTGCAGTATGGCAGTTGAAAATGTCAAGGTGTTCACAGACCGATCTGTCTGAACTCCCTATATATATATATATATATATATATATATATATATATATATATATATATATATATATATATATATATATATATACACATACACACACACACACACACACACACTCATCTATACATATACATACATACATATATTGACAAGTTATAAAGCTAAAAATTCGACTCTTGGGTAAATCCATGATAAAACCAATAAATATCGATCACCAAGAGGAAAGTAATAAATAGTAAAAAATTTAATGAGCCGAGCTTTCGTTGGGCCCACCCAACATCATCAGGGCTTTAAAAGTAGTCACTGGGAAAGAGCTTTTATACGATGTTAACAGCCTGCATCCGGCTTCTGGAACGTGTCACCGGACCCAGCTGTTCGTGTTGTATC
>NW_015388545.1:0-8893 GCF_001527695.2 Protobothrops mucrosquamatus | reverse complement strand
ATCACCAAGAGGAAAGTAATAAATAGTAAAAAATTTAATGAGCCGAGCTTTCGTTGGGCCCACCCAACATCATCAGGGCTTTAAAAGTAGTCACTGGGAAAGAGCTTTTATACGATGTTAACAGCCTGCATCCGGCTTCTGGAACGTGTCACCGGACCCAGCTGTTCGTGTTGTATCCTAGATGCATTATCCACATCAATAATATGTGTATATATATGTATGTATATGTATTGACAAGTTATAAAGCTAAAAATTCGACTCTTGGGTAAATCCATGATAAAACCAATAAATATCGATCACCAAGAGGAAAGTAATAAATAGTAAAAAATTTAATGAGCCGAGCTTTCGTTGGGCCCACCCAATATCATCAGGGCTTTATATATATATGTATACACACACACACACACACACACACACACACACACATACACACATCTATACATATATATACATATATATAAAATTAAGTTATGTGGGGCAGCTTCAGGAGAAATAGGTATGAGACCTCTGAATTTTTTAAATTCAAATTGCAATCCCACCCGTACATAAACACACCTTCCAAACTTAGGGTGGATTTCCGCCCCGGTTCTCTGGTTATTTATTCGGTTCTTGTTTCGATACGTTTGTCGGGCAGAGGGTTTGCTAGGCGTGGAAACCCCCCATCCTGAAGGCCTCCTGAAGAGTCAGCGATTCCCATTTCTGTTCTTTGTAGATAGCGGACCCCCCCTCCCCCCCCCTCCCCTCCGAGGCCCACATGGCTGGAAGAAGGAAGTCAACCCCAGTCTGGAGTTTTGCATCACATGTTTGTCACACACGCCTATTCTAGCACTCTCCAGAGGATATTCAGAGCAAGAAATGCCAAGTGGAGAAAAACTGGGAGACTATCTCAACCGTGCAGAGCTCCCGTCTGGAGATAAGCGGACAGACAAGTCCTACGTGGAGCCCACTTTCTGTTTTTGTATACAAAGCTGTGTTTTTCAGCCTCGGCAATAAGATACGTGGACTCCAACTCCCAGAATTCCCCAGCCGGCCATGCCGGCTGAGGAATTCTGGGAGTTGAAGTCCACGTATCTTATCATTGCCGAGGAAGGGAAATTTGGATACAGAAACTCATTCCCTGTTTCCCAACGGAGTCTTCCCTCTTCCTGAAGCCTCTAAGGATTTGGGGCAAGGGAATTCTCCAAAGACACTACATTTCTGGCTTCTTACAGTTTGGGATAATGTTAAAAAAAATGGCACACAGTCAGCCCTTGGCGTCGGTCAATTAAAAGAAGAAAGGCAAAGGGGAAAATTCTACAGATTCAGTTTGGGAACTAACTAACTGGGAATGAAGAAAAATGTTGTGCTCGGTCAGAAGAGACCGGGCACCCTCAGTGCAAAAGGCTACGAACGGATGACGTAAGGCTGGCATAGCTAACCTTGGCCTCCAGAGCCACTGGGGGGTGTGGGAGGACCTCGGCCACTGGGGGTGTGGGACAATCCTGGCCACTGAGGGTTGGGAATGACTTTGGCCACTGGGGGTTTGGGAGGACCTCGGCCACGGAGGTGTGGGAAAACCCTGGCCACGGGGTGTGTAGGAGGACCTTGGCCACTGGGGGTGTGGGAAGACCCTGCCCACGGGGTGTGTAGGAGGACCTCGGCCACTGGGGGTGTGGGAAGACCCTGGCCACGGGGGGTGTAGGAGGACCTCGGCCACTGGGGGTGTGGGAAGACCCTGGCCACTGGGGGTGTGTAGGAGGACCTCGGCCACTGGGGGTGTGGGGAGACCCTGGCCACGGGGTGTGTAGGAGGACCTCGGCCACTGGGGGTGTGGGGAGACCCTGGCCACTAGGGGTGTGGGCGGGCACCAGCCATGGGGTGTGTGGGAGGACCTCAGCCACTGGAGGTGTGGGACAATCCTAGCCACTGGGGGTGTGGGGGGAATTTGGCCACTGGGGGTGTGGGAGGGTGTCAGCCACAGGGTGTGTGGGAGGACCTCGGCCCCTGGGGCTGTGGGAAGACCCCGGCCGCTGGGGGTTTGGGACCTGCAGCTCCTCAGTCTGAGACCACCCTCCTCTCTGCCGTAAAAGGGGTCTGGGAGGAAAGTATACTCTACCCAATGCAGGGCTTTTCCCTGGACAATCTACACAATCGTCGTGCGATTCTCAGGACTTTCTGCGCTTGGCCCCGTACCCTCAAGTGGAGGACAGGGCTGCAATGCCTCAAAGAACACACCAGTGGAACACGCACGCTCACACACTCAGAGGGGAGGTGGACCAATTTGCCTGGGGAATTTGGATCTCCTTAGTGAGGGAAATTCGGTATCTGAGCACACAAACCGACAATTCTTACCATCAGCATCTTTAGATCTGCCCGTTCAGCAGGGTTTTTAATTAAGCTGGGAGAGGGGAAAAAACAACAACAGAAAGTTGGTCAATTATGGCCACTGCAAAATGCGCACACATATATATTCAGCCCCGGTGTTTGGGGGATGCCAGATGCACAAAGCTCTCCTCAGCTGTTCTAACCTAAGTCCATCCACCTGGCTTAGTCATAAACAAGGTCATGCCAAGAGCACAGGGAGTTCTCGACTTACAACGCTTCCATTTAGTGGCTGTTCGAAGTTACAGCGGCACCGTTGTTCACCCTGATGACCGTTGCAGCATCCCCCACGGTTCCGTGATCAAAAATCTGGACGCTTGGCAACCGACTCACAGTTATGACGGTCGCCGTGCGACTTTTGAACCAGCAACGTCAATGGAGAAGCCAGATTGCCTTAACAACTGCAGCGATTCGTTTAACAACCGCGGGGAGAAAAGTTGTAAAGTGGAGCAAAAATTCACTTCCACAAATGCCTCATTTAGCAACAAAAATGTGGGGCTCCGTTGTGGTTGCAGGTCGAGGGTTAGGGGTACTACCTGTATAGAGAAACCTCATCCCCACGGAGAGAGAGGAACCAAACAGCCTGGCCCACAACCATCAGAAGTTATGTTTTCTAGACTTTTCTAGTAAAAAATAATCTATGGTTAGCCAGGAGCCCTGACACTTAAGGTCACCATCTGCAGGCCTGGCACCCAGGTGAAGCCCTCATCCTGAGCCTGTGTGTCTCCAGGAGTTGCATTCACACAGACTCCCTGACCCTAATCCCAAGGTTTTACATTTCCCGCTGATAAGCGCAAGATGTCTTACCATTTATTTACAAACTCCTGGAATTCTTGGGTGAAAACCCCGTTGGGCAGTTTTGGAGGTGGCTGAAAGAAACAGGGGAAAAAAATAATTTCAGGTGAGGAACTCTGGGATTTGGGAAAAGCCACCTCAGTTTAGGAAACAGCTTTCAGCCAACGGGTTCCACTTAACGACAGTGGCATCTGCTTAACGACTGCTGCAAAAACGGTCATAAATTTGAGTCAGTTATATGGGTAGGAGCCACTTTACGACCATCGTGACAGGCTCCATTATGGTCATAAGTTGAAGTCTTCCTGTATATTTGGAGAGATTTGAACACATTTATAGTAGTGGCCAAAATTGTGGAAATGTTTTAGGACAAGTGTACAGTAGAAATGCCACCTTTGGTTAAGTTTCCACCCATTTTTCTTCTAATTTCTTTATCACTGTAGCCTTGTTCACTTAATAATACTATTTTACATCGCTTTCTGGGTGACCAGTCAACTCTTTGCACCATGACTTTAATTTTATTACGTTTCACAAGCTCACTCAATGAAAGAACACCAAAAAACCCAAGCAACTTGATAGCGATCACATAACACACTGACAAATGTCCTCCTCTCAGCTTCAATACAGGACATCAATAACTGGATCCTACCGTGATCTGATTTGCTCATTGCCAATCACAAGATGACACCTGATTGGCTCTCTAAACACTCATGCTCATTGGCTACGATCAGACGAAGGAAAGCTACCTGAGATCAACCTAAGCAAGTTGTGCTTCCTTTTTCTGGTTATTTGGCTATAGTTTTTCAAGGAATACAGTACAGATAATTGAACAAACGTTGTTGCGTTACATTCTTGATTAAATTATCTTTCCATTGATATATAATTTTATAGTACTACTCCAAAAAAAAGGGGTGTTATTAGCCACCAAACCTCAAAAATACACTTTTCCCAAAAGGTTTCCACAATTTTGACCATACTGTATGTACAAGTATGCAATTAAAATAAACAGGTCCTTAGCTGATTCTACGGTAACATCATCACGCCTTGACAGAGAGTAAACATTAAGGGATAAAAACTGATGGTGTTTCTTTGTTGGGTTACGAAACGTCTGCAAGAAAAGAACCAAACTCAGAGATCACCAAGGACCCCCACAGTCCTCCTCCTTTTCCTCCCCTCCCAAACCCACTCCCTGTTAGCACAGATGATGTTACCTAGCTGGGTAATGAAACGTCTGCAAGAAAACAACCAAGCTCAGACAGCACCAAGGACCCCACAGCTCAATCTTAAAACTACAAATAATCTGTTTGGATAAAAGCTCCCTAGTCCTCATTGGTCAAGAAGGAAAGCCACAATTGATAGGGATGGAGAAAATTCAACATGGTTGGGGTCCTAAGTCCCCTTGCTTTTCCGAAGCTGACAACGCTCCTCATTAGTTCATCATTAAAGATCCTAGAAGACTCTAGAAAGAGTGCAGAGAAGAGCAACAAAGAGGATCATGGGATTGGAGGCTAAAACATATAAGGAACGACTGCTGGAATTGGGTCTGTCTAGTTTAACGAAGAGAAGGACCAGGGGGGACATGATAGCAGCCTTCCAGTATCTCAGGGGCTGCCCCAAAGAAGAGGGAGTCAAGCTATTCTCCAAGGTGCCTGAAGGCAGGACAAGAAGCAACGGATGGAAACTAATCAAGGAGAGAAGCAACCTGGAACTAAGGAGAAACTTCCTGACAGTGAGAACAATTAACCAGTGGAACAACCTGCCTCCAGAAGCGGTGAATGCGCCAACACTGGAAGTTTTTAAGAAGAGACTGGACAGCCATTTGTCCGAAATGGTATAGGGTTTCCTGCCCGAGCAGGGGGTTGGACTAGATGACCTCCAAGGTCCCTTCCAACTTTATATTATTATTATTATTATTAATATTATTATTATTATTATTATTATGGATCATCGCACAGTCAGCCAGATGTTCAGACTGGATTTGGCATTTTGTCTACCTATCGAGTCCTTTCCCAGGACCTGGGATAGGCAGATGTGGATGTTTGATGGTATTACAGATATCGTTGTTATTATTATTGTTGTTGTTGTTGTTATTATTATTATTATTATTATCCCAAAGAACCTGGCATATTAATGACACAGCAGCCCGGTTCGTCTTCCCCAGAGTGGCCTCTCCACGGTATGAGATCCGGGCTGGGTGGGCCATTCTTGCTCTCTGCGCTGAACGGAAATAGTCCTGAGGGAGCCACACAGTTCCCAGGGACTCTGTAACGTTGCTTCCGATGTATTCATTTCCATCTGCACCCTCTTCGTTCTCTTTTTGTTTCTTGCTCCCCCGCGAAGTCCAAACAGAACCCTTCATCTCCCTTTTCATCTCTCGTTGCTTCTCAAGTAAGAGAAATGCCAGGCTCCTGGTTTTTTCCTCCTTTCATTTTCAAAGGCAAGAAGACAGAGACAAAGGCCCGGCCCATCTTCATTCATTCTTTCCTTCTTTCTCTGTATTTTTACCGAGAAGGCGTTGTTCCCATTTTACAGGCAGGTCTGTAGTTAGAACTGAACGACGCTGTGGTGGACAGCAGATAAGAGCAGCGGTCCCCAACCTTTCCAGCTTGGCGGATCAGCGGGGTGGCGGTGGTGGTTCCGTGTGAGCGGCAGGTGCCCACACTTGTGCGCACAACTCTTTACACAGCAGGTGTGCACACACGCCACTCATGCAAAGGGAGCCTCGCGCATGAGTGCTCGCCAGTCACGTAAATGGAGCTGCACACGTGAACGCCTGCCGCTTGCGCAAATGGAGCTGCACATGCGCGCACACACACATTCGCCCGCGGCTTGCACGGCTCGGTTCCGAACAGGCTGCGGGCCTAACCTGTGGATTCAGTGAAATGGTGTAACAAAGCTTAAACTGTGGGGTCCCTGGTGCTCTCTGAGTTTGCTTGTTTTCTTGCAGACGTTTCATGACCCAACTAGGTAACGTCATCAGTGCTAGAAGGGAGTTTGGGGAGAGGAGGAGGAGGAGGGAAAGAGGAGGACTGGGGGGTCCCTGGTGCTCTCTGTGCTTGCTTGTTTTCTTGCAGACGTCTCATGACCCAATTAGGTAACATCATCAGTGCTAGTAAGGAGTGGGGTTTGCTGTCACTTTGTATTCCGGTGTCTTGCCTGTCTGGGTGGGGTGGGGGTCTTAGGGGTTCTTCGGTTGGGCTGTTTCCTAAGGGCTCTTTGGCCGTATCTTCACTGGGGGGTTGCTTACTTGGTCTGAAGGTGACCTGGGAGTTAATCTCTGCTGATCTGGGTGCTGGTTGCTGGTAGAAAGGAGAAGAGCTGGGGTCTTTTTGTTCCCTTTGGGGGCTGGTTGATGGCCTCTTTTGCACCGTCTGCAGACGTGGTTAATGCCTCTGTGTCCGTTGATGGCTGATCGGTCAGAGGGCCAGGCTTCTAGGAATTCCCTGGCATTTTTGGATTTGGCTTGGTCTAGGACGATCACATTTTCCCCATTGCAACGATGGTTACATCTGTCTGTCTATTGTGAAATTAGCCTTCTCATTTTTTTATTTCAAAACAGTTTTTCAGTTGCATTTCACAAACAGGATTATTAAAAAAAAAAGGGAAAAGCGAAAAACCTGCTTTCGTTTAAGGGAACAGAGCTAATAGTAGGATGAGCAAACCCTCAATCCTGCTGAAGACAGGAGCCTGTTTTTCACTAAGGAAGGAGATGCTGCTTGTTGGAATGTTTGTGGTCCCCTCCCCCCCGCAAAACAAAACCCAGAAAAGGGGAGACCCACAGGAAGTGGCTGTTTTTTCAGGGGGCCTAGTGACCTATTGTGGCCTAGGGAGGGAGAGCCCCCCCCCGCATAGGTCCTCGTGGAGGCACCATGGGCCCTTGGGCAGGACGAGGCGGCAGAGGGATGCGCTGGTAGATGTAAGGGGGGGCCATTGTATCCATGGGGTGGCATCAAGGGAGGCAGCCCACGCCTCCCATGAGGTGGCATGGGACCAGGATGACCCATTGGTGATCCAACGTGAGGTCCCCTAGGTGGCATGCCCATGGGAGAGGGTGGTGGTGGCCCAGGATGGGGCATGCCTGGGGGGTGGGCGTGAAGGTGGCTGCCCCCCTGCCCCTGGGGGTCCAGGGTGATGTGGGCCCATCCCGGACATTCCACGATGGACTTGCATTTGCGGCATGCCTGGATACATCCCACCAGGAGGGGAAGGATGTGGGTGGGGAGGATGCGCCCCTCCCCGGGGACTCCTGTGGAAGGAGGTCCTGGGGCATCTGCCCCTGGTGGCATGGCTGGAGGCAATCTTGGTGGCAAAGCTTCCAGAGGGGGTACCGGTGGAGGAAACGATCCAGGTGGGGGGATGCCTGGAGGAGTAACCCCTGGTCCCAAAGTGGTAACCACTGGCATGGGCACCAAGGGCGGGGGCGTAGCGTCTGCAAAGAGTTGGTGCGGCCGGTCGGCCTGGGAGATGGGGGGGGGTCTGTGCTATGAGGAGCTCAGCGGCGGAGCCGTGCCCCCCCCCTTGGAATCCTTCTTCAAAGCGCAGGAGACGGTGATGGGGCGACTGCCCAGGTACCGTCCATCCATCGCCTCAATGGCGGCATCTGAGGCATCGATGAAGGCGTCACCCTTGGGAGTTGCCCGTGTCAGGGTCACGCGTGATCTTCGGAGTCTGCAGGATGACCCCCGAGGCGCTCAATGTGTCGTACAGCAGCTTCTCGTCAATCTCCGGATCCAGCTCGCCAAGGAAGACGTTGGCAGCCACATCCGGGTTCTTGTTGTGGGCCGAGGCCTTGTTGACCCGGATGGGCTTCCCGTAGAGTTAGATCAGGTTCACGATCTTGATAGCATAAACGGCGTCCTCCTCGCTGAGGAACTCCACGAACCTTGGTGCTGGCCCGTGACGCGGTCTTTGGGCATGTGGGCGTTGACCACCGGGCCCGCCTGGAGGAAGATCGGCTCGCTGACCTTCTCGTCCAGGCCATCCACCTAGACGGTGGCATTTTGGTCCCACTCCGAGATGGGGCCCACCGCCCACATGTGAAATTAAAGAATTTTCTTCATGCCTTTTGACTGCCAGTTGGTATTCTTAAACTGGTTGGGAGCTTATATTTATTAAACTGGTCGGGAGCTTATATTTATTAAACAGATGTTGACAAGAGAAGGAAAGAGACGGCTCACCACAGAAACCGGGCTGACCAGCAAGGGCACCTGGCCAGAGACGCGAAAAGCCAGATATTCCACCAGGCGTTTTAATCCACCCACCGCACTGTTTTAATCCCACGCCTCCAGGGACACGACTGAAAGGCATGATTAAGCAAAGGGTCAGTCCAGAGCAGAGCCAAAAATCTCTTCTCCGGGCCACTCACCTCGTTCACAATGTAGTCAAGCAATTCAAAAATGGCCATGGCAGGGCGGCTGTCTATCCCGTGACCTGCAGGGTTCAAAAAGAGCAAAGGATGGATGAAAGACTACATGCGCAGAACACGCCAAGAAGCATGCCCCCCACCCCCCTCCAGCAAGGTGTCCATTTTCAAGAGACCACGAGAATATTTCAGGAGATCAGGATCCAACACCAACTGAAAATCTGGCTGGTTGGCTTGGAACCTAAAGCAAGGGGTCCCCAAACTCTTGGCCAGTGGGCCACGGAAATGGCTGACCTGTGTGAACACGTGTGGGCGCGCATTCCCCGTTTGCGCATGTGCGCAAACGGGGCCGCTTAGCCCCGGGTGGGCGTGTGCAGC
>NW_015388544.1:307147-309512 GCF_001527695.2 Protobothrops mucrosquamatus | reverse complement strand
TAGAGTACACACAGTCAAGTGATTCCCATCTGTAACCTTCTTTGCCTAGACGCAGGGGTCTGCAACCTTGACAACTTTAAGACTTGTGGACTTCAGCTCCCAGAATCGTCAAGGTTGCAGACCCCTGGCCTAGAGTGCTGGAATTGTAATCTCTAAGCAGTGCAATCACATGACATTGCACTTTACATTGTTACTTAACTATGGCAATTGGGATCACAATTGCCATCGTTAACGGAGGACTACCTGCATGATGAAGGATGTTAGGCGTGGCAGTATGAAAAAGAACTTGGTATAGCAGATAGCACTGCAGGAGATGGGCAGTTCAAAAATGTGAAAAAAATAAATATAAAGAAATAAATAAATCAGATATCACTCAACAGTGTGATACAGTAGCAAAAAAAGGCAAATGCAATTTTGAACTGCATCAAAGCAAATGCAGTTTTTAAATAACAAGTAATAATATTCCACTATATTTCAGACTCCTGGTTAATTCATCCAGGGTGTAAAACTTCAATAATAATACAGAAAATCTGGGGAACTTAGGATAATCAAGAGTCTAAAAGCTTTGAAAGTTGAAGGAACTGAGAATGTTTAGCCTTGAGAAGACTGAAAGGAAATCTAATTGCATTTTTTTAAAGGATATTACACAGATTATCAAACAGGAAGGCAGATTATGACTGATTTTTAAAACAAAAGCAAGAAACCCTAACAGAAAGTGCACATTTGACAGTGGAATTAACTACCATTAAAGGTGTGAGTTCTCTCATCTATTCTTGCAATGAATAGAGTATTAGACTTGATGCTTAATTAGCCCTTCCCAACTCTATAATTCTATTAAAGTTACCCCAAACTGGAACTATTGTAAGACCTAACTAGTCAAGCTAAAGCAACTTTAATAAAACTTTAAAAGAAGAAAGCCATAGCTCAGTGGATATCTGTTTTGTATATATAAAGTCTCAGGCACAATCCTTGGCATCACAAATTAATTAATAAATAATTACTATATTTGTCATTGCACTTGGGTTACTCGAGCATCGACCCAGAAATTATCACTGGTCCCGTAATAATGCCTTGTCATAAACTAGAATTAAAGAGCAATATTCACATATGGTATAGCAGATTCAGAGGATTCTAAGCCTTTACTTTTAAGTTTATTTATAATGCTCACTTCAAAAGGAGCTTGCCAAGAGTAATTGAATGAGAAGATCACATCCACGTCTCTCTCTGGCTGAAGCACCAATGGAAAGGGGGANCTTTTAGTTGAATAGTATCCTGGGATTAGGTTTGGGAAGTCCGGGTGGGGGGTGGGGGGGGGGTTTCAATTGTGATGTATTTGTGATGTGCCTTTTTTTTATGTTGAAAACAATAAAAAATTCTTTGAAAAAAAAAAGAAAAGAACTTGATATAGCAGATAGCACTGCAGGAGATGGGCAGTCCAAAAATGTGAAAAAATAAATATAAAGAAATAAATAAACCAAATATCACTCAACAGTGTGATACAGTAGCAAAAAAGGCAAATGCAATTTTGAACTGCATCAAAGCAAATACAGTTTTTAAATAACAAGTAATAATATTCCACTATATTTCAGACTCCTGATTAATTCATCCAGGGTGCAAAACTTCAATAATAATACAGAAAATCTGGGGAATTTAGGATAATCAAGAGTTTAAAAGCTTTGAAGGTTGAAGGAACTGAGAATGTTTAGCCTTGAGAAGACTGAAAGGAAATCTAATTGCATTTTTTTAAAGGATATTACACAGATTATCAAACAGGAAGGCAGATTCTGACTGATTTTTAAAACAAAAGCAAGAAACCCTAACAGAAAGTGCACATTTGACAGTGGAATTAACTACCATTAAAGGTGTGAGTTCTCTCACCTATACTTGCAATGAATAGAGTATTAGACAATGCTTAATTAGCCCTTCCCAACTCTATAATTCTATTAAAGTTACCCCAAACTGGAACTATTGTAAGACCTAACTAGTCAAGCTAAAGCAACTTTAATAAAACTTTAAAAGAAGAAAGCCATAGCTCAGTGGATATCTGTTTTGTATATATAAAGTCTCAGGCACAATCCTTGGCATCACAAATTAATTAATTAATAAATAATTACTATATTTGTCATTGCACTTGGGTTACTCGAGCATCGACCCAGAAATTATCAATGGTCCCGTAATAATGCCTTGTCATAAACTAGAATTAAAGAGCAATATTCACATATGGTATAGCAGATTCAGAGGATTCTAAGCCTTTACTTTTAAGTTTATTTATAATGCTCACTTCAAAAGGAGCTTGCCAAGAGTAATTGAATGAGAAGATCACATCCACGTCTCTCTCTGGCTGAAGCACCAATGGAAAGGGGGA
>NW_015388544.1:297920-304379 GCF_001527695.2 Protobothrops mucrosquamatus | reverse complement strand
AAATCATAGAATCACATTGACCTGTTAGAAAATGTGCACCCCTTAGATTAAACAAGTTAAATGTCAGTAAATATTGGATTATTTCTGGAACGCAAAATATTGGCTTTATGCAAGCAGTTTCTATAAATGCTTTTTTAAATATTCCAGTATTGTAATGCATTTTGTAATGCATACTCTTAGTTCTAATGTTATTTAGAATAGTCCTAGAGATCCATTTTCCAGTATATTTTGAATAAAGGACTTTTATCCTGAGCAATTTTTGACTGTGGTAGGAACAAACCCCAAATGTTTACAGGAACAGCTTCCATTGTATATTATATAAACAAAGGAAAGAAGCTTGTAACAGCAAATAATAATTGCAACAGGCAGTATCTTTTTGGTCAGTAAAAAGAGAGAAATCCTAAGTAGGAAAATGCTTCACAGACATATTTTTTTTAAAAAAAATGCTGAAAATAATATCCTTTACCTACAATTCTGATGGCATCTTTCACAGATTCTGTGAATTTCAGCTGAGAAATCTCTGCATCTTCCCACATGTCATCTATATTGCCTGCAAAGGCGCTGGCCCAAATTCCTGCAATAGAAGTGAAGCAAAGAGATTTTTCAAATCATTACAGACTGGTACTACTTTCTGAGGATTCAGCTGAGCATCATTTATGGATCGCTATTATTATCAGTTTGTGCATTTTCTCATCCCTACACACTACTATCAGTGAAGTCAAGAAGCAGCAAAGGTTGATTCACAGTAATGATACCAAGATCCAACTACTATATACAGTAGTGGCCAAAATTGTGGAAACCTTTTGGGAAAAGTGTACAGTAGAAATGCCACCTTTGGTTAAGTTTCCACCTATTTTTCTTCTAATTTCTTTATAACTGTAGCCTTGTTCACTTAATAATACTATTTTACACTTTTTGGGCAACCAGTCAACTCTTTGCACCATTACTTTAATTTTATTATGTTTTACAAGCTCACTAAATGAAAGGAAAAAAAATACCCTGACAAATGTCCTCCTCTCAGCTTCAATACATGACATCAATAACTGAATCCTACTGTGATCTGATTGGCTCATTGCCAAAACAAGATGACACCTGATTAGCTCTCTAAACACTTATGCTCATTGGCTACAATCAGATGAAGGAAAGCTACCTGATATCAACTTAAGCAAGTTGTCCTTTTTCTGGTTATTTGGCTATAACGTTTCATAGAATACAGTACAGATAATTGAACAAACTTTGTTGCATTACATTTTTTATTAAATTATCTTTCCAATGATATATAATTTTATGATACTACTCCAAAAAAGGGGTGTTATTAGCCATCAAAGCTCAAAAATACACTTTTCCCAAAAGGTTTCCACAATTTTGGCCACTACTGTAGGTAGTCCTCGACTTATAGCCATTCATTTAGTGACATATTCAAAGTTACAATGGCACTGAAAAATTGACTTATGACCATTTTTCACACTTATTACCATTACAGCATCCCCATGGTTACATTATCAAAGTTTGCATGCTTGGCAACTGATTCATATCTATGATGGTTGCAGTGTCCTGGGGTCATGTGATCACCTTTTGCGACCTTCTGACAAACAAAGTCAATGGTCAAACTGTAAGGCACAGGATGAAGCAAATTAAGAAGATTTGCTTTGATTCATTAATACCTGGTGTGAGTTTTCTTATTGTGGAATATGTAGGGTTTACACTCCTTGACATTTGAGTTCAGATGACAGGATCAAAAATGGTAATAGGGACAAAACAGTTATAGCCATGCCATACAATACTCTTCAAAATAGAATCATTCTCAGATAACTGAATTGAATCAGTTATCCAATTGCCAAGCAGCCAAACTCACAATGAAAAGCAAAACAAGCATTATTTGAAATAAAGAAGTGGATCAGGTATATCTTGACTGCACAATTTCACTGCACTTAATAACAGTGTATTGGAATAACACTTTGCATCAGAGGCTTAGCTATAAAGTAATAAATTTGTGAAAATTATAGACTAACAATTGAGAGACATTTTTTTTAACCCACTTATTGGATATGGTGATCATAGCATGCACTCTGGATTTCTAAATCAACAGTGATGAAGACCAGTGCTGGTGAGTTTGATTTAAGAGAAGAGTGGGGGGCTAAGGAATGCAGAATTTGTGTCCTTTCATAGAGGACTTTATCCAAAAATCACTTTATTTATTTCTTTTATTTATTGAACTAATTTATACAGCTGCCTAACTCCCACATAGGTGATTCCAGGCAACTTACAAAATTTAAAAAATCCACCATCTAATAAGAACCCATTAAAATGCCCTCCATGGCAGCAACCACACAAGCAAATCAGCCACTTGATTGGATTTGCCTCCATCTGTCCCCATTTATAAGATGTCTAGCCCATTTTTATTAATAAAAAACCTCAAAGTAGAGAAACAGCAAATTAAAACAGTTTACAATAAATTTAAACAATTTACAATAAATATAATCCCTATAAACAAAATGTTACATGGGTAAAAAAAAATTCAGTTGGTTAGTAAAAATAATAATAATAACCACCTCATCACCAGTTTATGACCTTACCTTGGAGGAAACAGATTCTGGGCTCTTCATGTTTCTCAAGCAATAGTCCCATGAAAAATTTACTGCCATAGTCTTCCATGCGTATAAAAGCCCCATATTTATGAATACCAAATTCATAGGGTGTATATTCAACCCATTCTAAGGAAAGAAAGAACATTAGCTCTAAAAGTTCTTAGTCACATTACTATTTTCTTCGCCGAGACCATATATACCTTTCTTAGATTTATACCCACCTTTTGTTCAGGAGCTCAACTTGATGTACTCCCACTTCCCATTTTCCCCAAAGCAAAAACTTAGAGAATATCTTTTTGCCTCTGACTTCATTTCCACCTTTGCTTTATCCAGAATGGAGAAAAATTAACTTTGCGTGGTTTCAGACTGCATTTGATTTTAGCTACCTTGCAATCCAGTTTCAATCCAATCCTCTTACCTGTAAATTCACTGGTTTTAATATTCATCCTCACATTTTGAGCTGCATAAATAGGATAGGGATTTTGTCCCTTTATGACTGCTTTCTGTTGGTCAGATAGCTTTGTTGGGTCCTTCTGGGTACAATAAAGTAAAACATTACAGTCAGTTGATATACACTTAAGTTTTGCAAGTGAAATTCTTAACAGCATTATACTCTGCTATACTTTCCTCAGTCTGGCTGCCTTCTGATAATTACAGAAGTTTCAGTTCAACACATTAGGGTAGTGTTTCTCAACATTGGCAAGTTTAAATTGAGTGGACTTCAATTTCCAGAATTCCCCAGCCAGCATACCAGCTGGATAATTCTGGGAACTGAAGTCCTCATCTTAAAGTTGCCAAAGTTGAGAAATACTGCATTCGGGGATGCTAAGAATGAATAATAGCACCTGGCTAGAAATGAATAAGTAAGTACTCATAAAACAAACTCAAATTTTTGTTAAATATTAAGAATCATGTTTACCACACTAAAAGTTAATCAATAGTTCTGCCCATTTAAATTACCTACATTTACATCTCCTTCATCTTTAACAGCAATTCCCACTAATATCTAAGATGTACCATTCTTATAGAAAATAAATACTGTTCATATTTTGGTCATTTAGTTCATTGGAAAGCTAATGTGTTCTCAGCCATCATAACCTTCAAACATCACATAATTAGTCCATCAATCCCATACAGGATTAATACTATAACATTAAACTTTCAACATCATCCTATTAAGCAATACACAATGACATACTTTCATTTGTTTTCTCTGCAACTTGGGACATATTCAAAAAGTATTATTCAATCAAGAAATTATAACCATTATATTTATTCTATTTATAATAATACTTTAGTATTTTTTTTAATCTATAGTGCCTTTGAGTCATTAGTGACATCTGCCAGCTACCTGGACTGGTTCAGGCAGTTTCTTGGTAAGATTTTCAGAAGTGGTTTGCCATTGCCTCTGAGAGAGAGATAGAGATAGAGATAGAGATAGATAGATAGATAGATAGATAGATAGATAGATAGAGAGAGAGAGAGAGAGAGAGAGAGAGAGAGAGAGAGTGAAAAACAGAGGGAGAGGAAAGAGAAAGAGAGAGAGAGAGAGGACAGAGAGAGAAAGAGAGAGAGAGAAAGAGAGAAAGAGTGAAAAACAGAGGGAGAGGAAAGAGAAAGGGAGAGAGGGAGAGAGAGAAAAAAGAGAGGGAGGGAGAGAGAGAGAGGAAGAGGAGAGAGGGGGAGAGAGGAAAGAGAGAGAGAGAAAGAGAGGGAGAGAGAGGGGAAAGAGAGAGAGAGAGAAAGAGAGAGAGAGGAGAGAGAGAGAGAGAGAGAGAGAGAGAGAGAGAGAGAGAGAGAGAGAGAGAGAGAGAGAGAGAGAGATTCAAAATCACCCAGCTGGTTTTGTGCCTAAGGCAGGATTAGAATTCACATCTCCTTGTTTTATCCTGCTGTTCTTAATCACTACACCACTATCACCAACTACCACAACTACATCAAATTGGTTCTCTCTTAGTAATAAAACATTTTAGTTATTACTGAAGTATTGCATTTATTTCTAGTCTTAAAGTTAGAAACAAGCTACCTCATAATATTGTAATTCTTCTTTCACAAATTATAGGATTCAAATTTTTACCTTGTTGTTTAGGATGTACTCTATGATCAGGCCCCATAAATCCACAAGGGTAGCTTTCCTTCCTGTTTTCTCCCAGGCAATTAACTCCTGAAAATAATATGCTAGTTGTTCAGCAGAAAATGCCCCAACTTTTCCACTTGTTACAATTTTCTGAGCATTGTCAATTGTATGCTGGAGATTTCTTTGGGACCAGTAAGCATCTTTGTAGAGCATGGACATAGACCTACCAAAATCATAATTTTGAATATCAGTAAAAAAAATAAGACATGGAATATCTACAAATAATTCCAATATTTAATAGGCAGTAAGTCAATTGCCTGGATGTCAGGCATAGTTTCTCTTGGAAAACATATTCCATTATGACTGGAGTAAGGTCAAATACTGCATCTCTGATTTTAGTGCTATACTGCAAAAAAGAGAAATATATTAGGAAAAGAATTGGGTTAGGATAAATTCTAAGCTCATTTAAGCCATTGTAATAGTAAGGAGTGTGGTTTAAACCTACTATGATAAAAAGTTTTTTTTCAATGAAATATTCTCACTAAATTCTAGAGAGGAACAAAATAATTGTTTTCTCTGTATAGTTTATATTTTAAACTCTTTCTTCCAGTACTATACAAACCACGTGAAATTACCAAATACAACTTCATGGTCAGTTGGACTATTTATTATGGTTCCTCTGTCACATACCTCAAAAATAAAAGCAGATTTAGGGATCATGCTTGCTGGGGATTCTGGGAGTTGAAATTCATACATTTTAAACTTGCCAAGGTTGAGAAACACTGCCTAAATCTCACAGTTTAAAGAGGCCTCCCAGAATTGCAGTTTTTTCCCCCATTAATTACAATTGTATTGTAATTCCATATAAAAATCTTCATAGATTAAGCCTACCCACATGGCTCACTTAACAAAATAAAAGAATAACAAAGTTGGAAGGGACCTTGGAAGTCTTCTAGTCCATCCTCCTGCTCCAGCAGGAAACACTATAACATTTCAGATAAATGTTTGTCCAATCTCTTCTTAAAAATCTCCAGTGTTGGAGCACCCACAATTTCTGGAGGCAAGTTGTTCCACTGATTAATTGTTCTGTCTATCAGGAAATTTCTCCTTAAGTTCTATGTTGATTCTGTCCTTGATTAGTTTCCATCCATTGCTTCTTGTCTTGCCTTCTAGTGCTTTGGAAAATAGGGTGACCCCCTCTTTTTTGTGGCAGCCCCTTAGATATTGGAACACTGCTATCATGTCACCCCTGGCCCTTTGCTTCACTAGACTAGCCATGCTTAATTCCTGCAACCGTTCTTCATAGGTTTTAGCCTCTAGTCCCCTGATGATCTTTGTTCTTCTCTGCACTCTTTTTAGAGTTTTAACATCTTTTTCATATCGTGGCAACCAAAACTGGATGCAATATTCCAAGTGCGATCTTACCAAGGTCTTATAAAGTGATTAAGAGAGGATTTGTTTCTGCATGCAGTTATAACCTCTGTTCAAAGAGGGCCCTTCCTCACTCTATTTTGGTGTTGTACATCTCAGCAGTATTCTTGCTAAGTTCAACCTTATTCTGTTCACACTTGCCAGATACATGTTGAACAGACTATGTCATTTATTTATTTATTTATTTCATTTATACCCCGCCCTTCTCCCGGAGGACTCAGGGCGGCTTACAGCCAGTTTAAAACAATCCCACATAAATACCAAATACAAATCTAAAATAATTAAAAATAAATATTTGAATTGGCCGCTCTATTAAAATTTTGTTAAAACCAATTAAAATACCCCCTAGGCCAGTCCTGCCTG
>NW_015388544.1:286102-297882 GCF_001527695.2 Protobothrops mucrosquamatus | reverse complement strand
AGTAGTCCAGGCGGGAGGTGACAAGAGCATGGGTGACTGTGCGCAAGGCATCCCGGTCCAGAAAAGGCCGCAACTGGTGCACCAGGCGTACCCGGTAAAACGCCCCCCTGGCCACAGCCGTCAACTGGTCGTCCAGTGTCAGCCGTGGATCCAGGAGGACCCCCAAATTGCGCACCCTCTCTGAGGGGGCCAAAGTTTCTCCCCCTATAGTCAGCGATGGAGTCAGCTGACCATACCTGGGAGCCGGCAACCACAGCCACTCCGTCTTGGAAGGGTTGAGCCTGAGTCTGTTTCTCCCCATCCAGACCCGTACGGCCTCCAGACACCGGGCCATCACGTCAAGGGCATCATTGGGGTGGCCTGGGGTTGAGCCAATTACTAAGTGACAGGAATTAAGGTCAGGAATTAAGGTCATCTCTTCTTATTGTAACCATGAAGATGTCAACATCAAATTATGATAGCAAATCTTATCTAAACACACATTTAACCCAGGTTGGAAGGGATAGAGATTTTGGGTTACATACCACGTAGACCCCGAAATGCCACTAAAATATGTGAGGATATCTAAGAGGCCCAGCTGTTGTAGACCAGACAGGCTGCCAAAACAACTGGTCATTGCTCTCATCCCTCCTCCAGAAGCTAATACAGCCACTATAGGAACCTAGAGAAATGAAGAGGTGTTCTTAAGACAGAGAGAAGTGGCCCTTTCTCTCTTTTTTTTTCTTTAGATGATACATTTACAGGTAGTCTTTGATTTACAACCATTCATTTAACAGCCATTCAAAGTTACGACAGTGCTGAAAAAAGAGACTTATGCCTGGTTCTTGCAGTCTGTCTACTGTTGTAACATCCTCTTGATGACATGAGCAAACTTTGGGCACTTGGCAACTAATATGTATTTATGGGTATGAGATAGGCATAAATAAATAAATGACAGCTGCAGTGTCTCGGGATTATGTGATTGCCATTTGTGATCCTACCAGGGGGCTTCTGAGAAGCAAATCACATGGGTATTGTGCATCAGGCAATGAGGGAAACCCCTAGGTGATTTGTTTAACAATCGTGGTAAAAAATTCATAAAATCAGATGTGACTCACTTAATGACCATATGGCTTAGCAATGGAAGTACCAGTCCCCATTGTGATAAGTCAAGGACTACCTGGATGTATCTTTTATAACGTTATCTTACAGGGGAAAAACAGGAACAATAAAATGAGAACAAGAAGAAAGCATTTGTTCCACGGCATTTTCTTCCTTAAAAATAAAATTTGCATTGTTAAAATAACTGTGAATTTAGCTCGGATTTCTTGGGCTCAGCTAATTTAACTAGTCAAGGAGGGATTCAGTTTCTCTTTGTGCTCCCATTGCTCCCAGTGCTGCCTGAGGAATCCTCGGTTTTGGAATCAACACATTTTAAAGTTGACAAACATTGCCTGAGGATGTCAATTCTAGCTAATTGGAATTGACATCAGGCTTGTTTTTTTTCAAAATTGAACATTTTCTCAGTTCCTCAAGTTTAAACTTTACCCCTAAAGAAGATAAAAAGAAAGCTTTGTTGACCCCTGAACAAGAACTGCATCATAGGGAATAAAACTAAGCAATAATAATAATAATAATAATAATAATAATAATAATAATAGTAACAACAACAACAACAACAACAACAACAACAATAATAATAATAATAATAATAATAATAATAATAATAATAATAATAATAATAATAATGTTGGAAGGGAACTTGGAGGTCATCTACCAGTACTCCAACCCCCTGCCCAGGCAGGAAACCCTATACCATTTCAGACAAATGGGTTTTGTACCTCTTCTTTCCAGGGTGGCACCCGCAGTTTCAATACCTTCTTTAAAGCACGAGAAACAATAGTCTTTCTCCTTGCCAAAAATTCTTGCTCTCCCTTAGAAAGTTTAAAGCCAATACGTACATCCATATCAATGGGATGGTTCCTAGAAAGGAGGAAAAAAAAGAATAAAAATATCCAGATTCTACCCTTCCATTTAATTGACTTCAGTATATAGTGAAAAATCAACTGCACATCATTATTCTTTGTTTTAACCAGCAGAAGCATATTTTTTCCTTAAATCCATAATACTGAAAGTCAGCTTATCCCATTATTTAAACATAATGTAAATTAAGGTAATATAAAATCTTCAGGTCAAACTCACTCCTGGTGTCTTCATGAATACATCCGTGTGGCTTTCTTGGAAATGTTTAACCACAGCCTTCTTCTGGAATATTTTTTTTCAATTTCCCACTCTAACTTACAACCCTGGTATCCCTTTCTTCAACACAGATATTTTAATTTGTACTTGATCTTATGTATAATAGTGAATCTTGATTTTCATAGATATTGTTTGTTGTACACACCTTTCTTCAACTTTCAAAGTCAGATCCAAAACGTGATCCTGGAAGAAGTAGAATTCTACTAAATTTACTAATGCAAAATATAATGTTTAACTTTATTTTGGTATTAAGAAAACTCTCTTGCTCTTTTTCTAACTCTGTTATGATCCAAACCTTCATACTAATGTATTTGTTAAAACAGGAAGCATTTTCTTTACATTGTTTGCTAAAAGGGTCTATAGACTTTCACATAGACAACACTTTGACTCTTTAACATCTCATAATACAATCATTGGTACAAATCACTCATTTACCACCATTCCGGGGTCAAGAGCTGGCCAATATAATAGAGGCACATAGAAATAAGCAACTAGAAATTTTTCTATCACCAGGATCATTTGGGCCTCAAGTTGTAGAGGAATTATTAAGAGTAAAAATAAATAACTCTGTTTATTTTAATCAAATAAGTAAAAAAAGTATACAACACCATGGTGTCATACCTCAGCAAAGAAAAAAATAATGCTAAGGAGCCAGGAGGTGGTATGAAGCAATTATCTATATGGTAGCTTCCATAGTCTTGGAGATATATTTTTCCATGCTAGCTTTATAAAAAAAATTGCAGAGAAAATCACACATCACCATAATAGAGAGCCAGTTTGTTGTAGTGGTTAAAGCACAGTACTATCCAAGAGATTGAATTCTAGCTCTGCCTGAGGCATGAAAGCCAACTGGGTGACCTTGGGCCAGTCACACTCTTGTCTCTCAGCCCAATTCACCTTATTGTTGTGGGGAAAGCAAGAGGCAGGAATATGTTTACTGCTTCGAATTGGCCAAAATTATAAAAAATATGATAAAAAAAACCTAGTGATAAAAATAATATGGAATTCCAAGCTGCGTAGAGAGAGAAAAAGGAGATAGAACAAAAATAAAAATTAAAGTTTGTTATCAATTAATTACCAATTAATAAAGTAAGACAATCATAAAAATATGCAATAATAAGAAAAAATAGAGACCCAGTTTGGCGTGGTGGTTAAGGTATCGGGCTAGAAGCCAGGAGATGGTGAGTTCTAGTCCCACCTGAGACATAAAGCCAACTAGGTGACTTTGGACCAATCACTTTCTTTCAACCCTGGGAAGGAGGCAATAGCAAGCCATTCCTGTAAAACCTTGTGAAGAAGTCTTTGGGGACTTATCCAGGTGGTCTCTGAGAATCAGATACAATTGAATAGAAGGGGGGAAATGGACAGAAAGAGAAAATATATACAGACATCTTGAATAAAAGTTTGATTGCACATATTACAAAGATATCAATATAAAATGAATAGAATGCTAAGTAAAAGAACCAAAGTTTGTTTACTGGAATGAGGTGAAATATAATGGAGGAATGTCCTCTCTCTGAGATGCTGAAGTCTGAGAATATGTAATATAAAAAAGTCCTTTCCCCAGCAACATTGTACAGTACAGAGTCAGCACCAGCTTTTATATCATGCCTATCACTTTGACACAAAGACTTAAATATTTACCCTTCCTAGAGGTACAGTCAGTTCAACTTCCTTTTCAAGAGGGAGTTCGGAGACTGGAATAATTGCATTCCCAACCATTGAAGTCTTCACCTCTAAATCCTCACTCCATCCTTCCTAGGAACCAAGCACAATTGCTGTAAATCATATTATACAAAGCTACATACATGCCAGCAGGAAGTCCATCCAAATAGAGGAAAATGAGAATGCAAACTTTATCAGAAGGTCAATGTCAGCAACAAAATGCCTGGGATGCCTAGAACACAAGCACTGGTTCTTCTCATGAGCTACTGCTTCTACTGCCCATCCCAAATTTTTACAGATGCAGGAGATTTTTTGGTTTCTTTAAAATTATTCTAGGTGGATCAGGGACCACTGAAAAATAATGATAACTAGTGCTCAGTTATGAGGTTACAGCGCTTAATTTTATTATGGGTTCATTTAAAAATATTTTCAGGACTCAGTGAAATAAAATTGCATGTTTAAGGCAAAGTTAATAGATATCTTTTAAAAGCCACTGCTCATCAATTTACTTATTTTCCCCTTATGAATCTGTATCAAATTTATGTTTAATTATTATGTAGCCATTATATATGCCTATCTGTTGAAATGGGGATGCTTGCTCTAATAACTGAGGCTCTAGCAAGCAAATGCACCATCTTACCTCTAGTATTGCTATGGTTTGTAACAATTTCAGGTTCAGGTGAGAAGACACTTCTTTGTTCACATGAAAGATAAATGGAATCTCCTCCTGGTTTTCTTCTAAATTTACTCCACAGAACGTTGTTAACTGATTTTCAAAGGACCCTGGTACTGATAAGTTAATTTGGCAATTGTCTAAAAGTGAAAAGAAGCGTTTAAACCAACTGGCTTTTAGGAACACCATAAAAACATGGTTGTCCCAAAGGTGCTTTTTCAGGAGGCAACTGGATTTTCTTATTTTTCTTTGAAGACATTTCGCTTTTCATCCAATAAGCTTCTTCAGCTTTGACTGCTCGGATGAGAAGCGAAACATCTTCAAAGCGAAACAAGAAAGTCCAGTTGCCTCTTGAAAAAGCACCTTTGGGGCAACCGTAACCTGGATGACTGAGAATCTCCGTAGACATAAAAACATGGGTTTCCACAGAAACTTGGAAACAGAATGTTTATAAGTCAACCATCTTGTCTGGTGATAGAGGAGGTGGTGGTGGTGGTGGGTGTGGGGTGGGTGTGGTGGTGGGTGTGGGGGGGTGTCTGTGTGTGTGTGTGTGTGTGTAAATAATGAGTGTTCCTCAAGTGCCAAAGGTATTGTTTTTACAATGTAATGCAAGTTTAATAAATTATTGCTTTGTTGTTATGTTGCTTTGATTGGTTATAACAAGAGTCAGTTCTTTGACTTCCTTTGGGGACTGGACAGGCATTTAAGTTCTAGCAAACAAATACATTTTCTGCTGAAGAAATAATTCCTTATTGAAATAACCTGAACATAAGAATTGAACAATACTAAGCAAAAGCAGAATATTAAGAAAATCCAGACTATTATTTTTCCCCATACATGGGCCTATTTTCAACACTTTTAAATAAAATCTACAGTATCTATCTTGAAAAATTGTACTGTATCACCAGAAACAATTCTAAACAAATTGTACCCTGTTACAGTAAGCAAATACTTTCCCTTTCAAAACTATAAGGCAGCAGAGACTTTAGCTGATTAGTATAATATGAAATAAATCACAAAATCAGAAGTCAAAGAACTGGGAGAAAAAACAAGAGCAGCAGCCCATCAAACACAATCTGTAGAGTCTGTTCTGAAGAAACAAAGTTCCTGGCTAAAGACACTCTTTGGGAATTTAGTTTAGGATTTTCGGAATTATAGCTAAGAACGCCAGCCTGGGAAACATTGTGGCACAAACAACAAAGTAAAAAATCCAGAACAGGGCAGCAAAACTCCCAGCAACATAACAGCAAAGAAACAAATTTTTGCCACCCAGATCTAGGAGCCCTAAGAAAAGAAGACTAGTTTAAGTCATGCAGGTTTGTTTTCCATTGGGTATGGTCCCTGGAGCAAAGACACAGCTTATTAGTTGACTTTCTACAGATAAAATTTTCTGTAATAATTCTTGTGCAATATCAGAGTGTATCTGTACCTTATATCTGTACCTTCAGGGATTAGTATATGTGAAAAATGTGTACTTGATTAACCATATTTATTTCACTCATATTAACACTGGGTTTATGAGACAGGGGAACTTGGCATTGCTTCTTTCCAAGATCTGTGGTTAACAAAGGACCTACCCTTTATCATCCATGGGGCCATCTTACTTTTATTGATAGTTCCTTTAATACACAGACAAGGTTGTGCCTACATGAAAAAAACAAAAAACAAAAAAATCCAATTGGGGGGAAATAGCTATGCAAATGCGTTAATTATTCTTTTATTTTTATGGTGAAAAATATATTTAAAAATCATTTTATCTATTAAGAGTCTCAATAACCATTATTATTCCCTTTACTCACCACAAGAACTCCATTAGTAATGACCCTACAGGAAGGATGCTTGCTGTTGAAATAAAAATACTTGCTTAATTTTCTGATTATATAAATCAAAAAAACAGGACAATGAAAATAATAACATTCCATAGACACATAAACTGTAAAAATTGCAGTTCTAGAAGAAAATTAGTCCCAAAATATAAAAATAGCCGGAATAAAGGGCATTACATTAGAAAGGCTTTGGATTGGTTTTCAAGATTCTGTTAATAAACTTTACAAAAAAAAACATTCATGAAATTCCTGTAATGTCTATTTCTCAATCTAGCTACCATGAAGAGCTGACAAATAATTGCAGTGCTCCAATAATAGCTTAGGTTTAAATGGAACATGAATTAAAGAATTATGTTTGCATATTATTATATCATGATGGAGGAAAGGAAACACCTCACCATTTTTCCAATGAAAATTCAACATCCAGTTCTGCTCTTTTCTCCTTGAAGGGTGAGACAAAAGTTAAGTTAAAAGAGTGTCAAGTCGGCCCCAAGATATTCACAGCTACACAAAGGGTGATACATGTCTCTGCTTCTGTCAACGCTGCTAACATTGAATATTCTTGCTTTGATAACAAATGGAAATGCAGCCATTTTCCTCTTTTGCTTTTAGAGGTAGTTGATGCTGGGAGGGGGAATGTGGATGAGAGTCCAGCTAGTAATAACAATAATAACTCAGCCGTGGGAATCCAAGGTTATTGTGCTCAGAGTTGATAAAGATTTGGTGGGCTGGAGAGCTGGGGAGAAAGCCCGTGCTTCAAGCTAATTGGAGAATGTGATTTATGACTGTTAATTGGAGGAGAGAATTGTGCTTTGCTACTTTGTGCCAGGGGAGGGAAATTCAGTTTTTGGCTTTAACTATGTAGTGCCGATACTTTGTTTCTCGAATAAAAGACTCTTTAAGGTAAACAATGCCTTGAAGTTCTTTTGAAGAGTTTCATCTGTCAGAACCATGACAGCTTCCTTAATGAGTTTTTACTATAGTTCTGTCTATATAAGTGTTAACTAAAGCAAATAAATAGGTATTTATTCTACCAATGCAGTTGTTTACAACTTAATTTCTTGTGCTGTCATACACTACACTACTTAATTAGCATCTTGTGACTGATTCATATAGCTTATTTTAAAACAAAAAAAGAAAAATCACATCAACTTCTATTGAAAATATTGAGTGTTTTTCCAGAAGTTGCAATAAGTGAAAAAAGTGATCCAACGCTCCTCAAGAACACCAGGTTGAAGCTGATTATATTACAAATTAAACTTGTCTGGCTCACAAATAAGAGTTCAGCTATTTAGAATGATGTTTCATTATAGTGATGTAGGTATAAAATGGGTTACCATGTTGTGATCTATAAAAGCATAGATCCTGGGAATCTGAAAAATGTAGCATTACTACCCTTTTTTATTTAACCTCACTCAGAAGGAGGTCCTAACCTCAAATTAACATATTAAGAATGACAACAGACAGATAGTAACTGATTTCAAGAAGAAATATGGAAGGAGTATATGGAAAGTCTGTACTATAGAAATATCAATATCTGAGAACAGAGGTCCCCAACCCCCGGTCTGTGGACCAGTATCAGGTCGTGGCATGCCAGCAACCGGTCCGCACAAACAAGGAAAGCCCCATCTACAGGATGCAGGCAGCACACAAAACCACGCCTCCTCCGGTCCATGGAAAAACCTCTCTCCACGTAACCGGTCCCCGGTGCCCAAAAGGTTGGGGACCTTTGCTTTAGAAGACATTACCTGGTTACCAGACTCTCTAGTATTTTAAGATCAAGTTAAAACAAAACTCAAATCGTTACCAAATGAGAAGGCTAAATACCTATATAAAAGAACACCTCACCTCAGAATTTAGCACAAATGTATGTGTCAGATCCTGTCCTGGGGCAATATTACCTAAGTCAAAAGCAACGGAAGTATCATAACTGTTGAGACTGCTCAGCAAAATGCCTCTGTTGTAGAATGATAACTCCAGAATATTCTGCAAAGTGCAAATGAGAGTCTATTTTAACAAGTAACAAATGTTTTCCCATGTATTCATGTTTAAACCATTGTCTATGGTGCTCCTTGCTTACAGGCTCTGTTAGTGTTGTTGTTATCACACTTCAAACACATGCAAGCTACGGAGATTTTCCCAGTAAAGATACCTTTTCCTACACACAGTGGTGGGATTCAGCCAGTTCGCACCAGTTCGGTAGAACTGGTAGCTAATTTTTTTGTTGCCCAGGCCCAGAATGGACTTCCGGAAGCGGGATCCACACAGAGAACCGGTTGTTCACATATCTGAATCCCACCACTGCCTACACATCATACTTTTTCACTCTTTTTAAAGCCTTTCTTTTGCAATATCTGCCTTTCAGAAAAAGAGTCTATTTGCTTAAAAGTAAAAGAGTGACAGAGCCAAATCATATGCTATGAAACATTTGATGAGTTTAGGCACCTGGTAACATTTATTCATAGCTGTTTCATTGTATATTGAACTCTTTCAACTTAGCAATTAGTCATTTTTGACACTGGCAGACAGAGCTGGTGGTTCATCAGCTCATTTGTCTTTCAGTTTGCTATACATTTACCTACACATGGACCTAAATGCATCAAAATTCTTCTCCAACTGAAGAAAAATGATTTTAAGTACACCTTCGATTAATATCAAACTTTCATCCTTATTAGTGGTGAAAGGAAGAGGAGCATGATTATCACATAGTGACCAACTACCACTGCACATAACTGATAATCTGACAGAAAGCTATTCAAAAGATACATCCAGCTGGGTTAGTGATCATGGGCAAATTTGATGGACTGGGCAGTGAAAGTTTATCATTTCCCTAAACACCGGTGATCAAATCAGTCATTAAAACAAAAGTGTTTGTGAATTAGTTCTAATCTAAATATTATCCAATATTTCGGCTATGCTTTCTGTATTTTCATTCAGAATGTTATGCAGAAGTGAAAATCTCAGCTGGTTATCTTGTTCATCATAGCTTTGTAGCAGAGTTTGAAGAGTTTGGAAAAAAAAGAGTCCTGCCACATTTTTGTCATATGATATAGCTGAGTAGACTTTGTGTGACAAAGCTTTGCTCCTCTGAGCTGATATCAATAATGGGAATGGTAAAGAACAAGCTTACCTTTACAGCACTATGGATTCGGTATTGGAAAGTTTCATTCCATTCAGGATCACTGCTGTTATAGACAACCGGAGTTCTTTTTATCAATGGAGATGCCGTAGGAAGTTTCAAGGCCACATAACAATCTGATTTAGACACTATAGTAATCAGGAAAAAAATGCAAGGATAGAAAAAGCCTAAAAAAGCTATTTTTCTTCATCTGTCAACAGCATTTTGTAGCCTCTTTCAGCTTAGTAGATATGAAGAGAGATCAAGGCCAAAATCCTAAACTACAATACAACTAATACCTTAATATTTATTTCTGAGCAAGTATTGTTAACACAATGGAGAAACTTCCTACCACCTGTTGAATATAAGTGATTCTGCTGTAAAAATAACGGTTGAAATTTTCATGCCATAATTAGTTTGTATAATAATTTCTAGGCAGGGGAGGTGTTGGACTTTCCTCATGTATTTATTCCATTTCTCACCATTTCAGCCTTTCTCCTTTCTGCATAATTAAGTGCCTTTTTTTTTCAAAAGTCCAGAGACTTTTGTTTGGAAGCATGCCATGTGCTTGTACGAATGCCTAATGGGCCGTTGTTTTCTCCAAGAATACAGCAACTATCCTTTATACCTCTGCCTTGCATCTTCAAAAAATGTATTTCCTAAAAATTCCACAAACATATTTTCCAGTAACTAGGTTTGCTAGACTGAGAGTCTTCTCCTCAGAGATATGTACAGGAGAAGGTCAAGAGGAAAACAAATTATTAAATGCCATGGTGCCTAAGAAAATTAGAACCAGCGTGTCTTAATACTATTGAGATGCTAAAGCAAACAAATGAGTCATCACACAAATCAATTCAAATTCTCACTTGAGATACAAATGACCAGTTTCAAGCATCATACTTTAGATTATGATCTAGTTGATACCAACTAGATAATGAATTGGTGTGCTGTGAAGCATAATTAACATTTATATCTTGAACAACGGTGATCCACAACCAATTTAAATAGATTACTTACATATATCTAGGCCATGGATGTTTCTGGCTCTCAAGATTTTTACTGTGAGATTATAGTAAGGATGCACCTCAAACTGAAACAAGATAGATAATTTATTTTAATTTAAGCAAAACAAGAAATATATTTGGAGAGCCTTCTGGACTCCTAGAATTTTCAGCCCCTTTGATCAACCTCTACTGTGTTAATTGTGAATTCTGGGAGTTGCATTCCCATAACCTCTAGAAGGCTCCAGATTGGAGAAGGATGTAAGAGACAACACTGTAAATGTAAAAATATAAGTATAACAGACAAGTGAGTATTTTAACCAAATGGCTAATTAATATAGTTACTGGTTACAGTATTGTGTAAAGAAGGTATCTGATATCCTCCAGATAACTCTGACCTGTTCCCCATCATCAAGGCCAATGCCAAAGAACTGTGGGAGTGCTAGTTCAAAATATCCAGAACACATCTGGGTCTATTCCTAGGTACTTTAAGCTAATTAAATTATTTATTTTATAATGTTAAAAATACTGAAACAGATCAATGAAAATCCTTAATTTCATTAGGTATGAATAGTACAGTAGTACTATTATAGTAAAGTTTGGTATTTGGTGAGAGAAACATCATTTGTAGGATTGTTAACAATATAGAAATGGTTTATCATTGCTTTTTCTCACCGCACCATTGGGATTTTTTATCCAGCCATTAACCAGACCCAACCATTCTAAGTTTCTTAGATCAACCAAGGTCAGCTAAGAGCTAGCCCTGCTGTAAATGCTACAGTGAAGATGTAAACAAAAGCAGTTAGCAACAGCAATAGCACTTAGACTTATATACTGCTTCACGGTGCTTTACAGCCCTCTCTCAGTGGTTTACAGAGTCAGCATATTGCCCCCAATAATCTGGGTCTTCATTTTACTGACTTCAGAAGAATGGAAGGCTGAGTCAACCTTGAGTCAGTCAGAATCGAACTCCTGGAGTAAGTAGTTAGTTAGCCTGCAGTACTGCATTCTAACCACTGCGGCACCATGGTTCTTTAAGCTCTTTAAGGGTAATCTGGCCATGGAATCGGAGATAGTGAGCTCCACTTCACTGGTTGTGTTCAAGAAAATATGAATATCTATCTGTCATGAAAGACTAAATTTGGATTCTTGCATTGAATAAGGAGTTGGTTGAGATGAGTCACATGACCCCCCCCAACTCTCGATTCTAGAGGTGCGTTTAGTTATCTGCTTATTATAATAGGAAACATATTATTTTC
>NW_015388544.1:251607-285849 GCF_001527695.2 Protobothrops mucrosquamatus | reverse complement strand
ATGGAATCGGAGATAGTGAGCTCCACTTCACTGGTTGTGTTCAAGAAAATATGAATATCTATCTGTCATGAAAGACTAAATTTGGATTCTTGCATTGAATAAGGAGTTGGTTGAGATGAGTCACATGACCCCCCCCAACTCTCGATTCTAGAGGTGCGTTTAGTTATCTGCTTATTATAATAGGAAACATATTATTTTCTCTAACTCAATACTTGCCTAAGGATTTATTAAGAATATAAGTACATTTATATTCACATACTTCCATGTCTTTTTTCTTGATAACATTAACAGCCAGAAGAGGCAGCATTCGAGTCGATAGCCTGCCGAGCATTGCTGAAGGCAATATCAACAAGAGAGACCAGGCTGAGAAGCATGCTGAGCCTGTGGTAAAAACAATGAAAACGCAAAGGTTTTTGATGCCACCAAATAGTAGCTATCTCATTATGTACTATCCCATCATTTAAGTTACCTTATGCAGCTTGCTCTTACTCCTGCCTCTCTAAAAATAAAAACACAGTAATTATGAAAATGACCTACAGAGATCTGTAGCATTTGCTTTAATGACTTGAGTGAAATATTTGTGTTTTGAACCAGGAAATGCCAGTTTAATCCTATATTCTTTAGTCAGAGAATGACTAAAGACTGTCTTTTTAAATTAGGACACAATTTACTCCATATAAGCTATTTTCTATATCAACAGGAAATAACTGTTGTAATTCTGAAAGAAGGAAAAATTCAGTTTTAGTCTCCAAATTGAAACAGTAACAGCAGACTTATACTACAAAAGTACAGTGCAAAATAATGTCACAATGCACACATATTTCTGGTAAGTTTTTCTCTATTGTAAATATACTGGTACAGAGAAATCTCCAAGTTACTTATATTTCTCTTACCGATTTTGAGCATCACCTGTCTCAAAACATTCCACCCATTATTTCCTGCTACAATTAATAACTATTGGTATCAAGGAGGGAAGGAAAACCTATGAATTTCCTGCATGGTATGAGTTATGATATTTAAACTATGTGTGCATGGCATGTTGCTATTCATCCTTCAAGAATTAAAAATAGAACTGATTCAGATATTAGAAAAGTACATTTATTTTCAAGAGTGCCTTGAGGAGCAAGTCTGTTTCTTATGTGTAAATAAACCACAATCAGTGTGCAAGCATGTGCAAAAAATCTAAAAACTTAATCTACTACTGTAGTCCTATTTAAGAGGAATAGGAGAAAACTAGAAATTAAGACATGTTAGCCATGTTCATATGACATTGCTGTTTGGGCCATTCCTTTTCCCAGCCAGATGCACAACTTCCTTGTGTTGGTATCATGTGACTCAATCAGTAATCCAACAGACCCCTTTTTCAATCAATATAATCATTCAATGGAAGGGAACTGAAAACTGCAAAAAGGGAAGGAATCAGTGACATTCTGTTCATAAGAAATGTGTGTGTTATTATTGAACAAATAGACTGAAATATATATCTAACTGAATATTTTCACATACCTTTATATTCAGCTCACTACTACAATTTTTAAAAATATATAAATTACATGTACTGTATATTAAGATCAAACTCTTAATGGCTGTGTTTTGGAGCAAATGCTATATTTTTTGCTTATAAAATAGGATAAATAAGAAGATAAAACTATAATATATATTCCACATATATAGCCAGAAATCAAAATTAAGCTAAGTTTAAAGATACAATTAAATTGTAGAATACCAATTAATGTGGAACAGGGCCACTTTAATATCTATTTCTGATAGATTAAGCCAGATAGAGATAGACTAGTTTCTTGTGGAATCTTCTTACTATAGTTCTGAAATTAAAAAGATTTGGTACAGACAGAATTAAAATTTGAGATTCACCAGTTTGAAATTCTGTTGGACTCTCAGATTTTTCAGAGCTGTAGTAGCTGGTTTCAAGTATTTTATTCAACAAGTCACTTTAAGATAAACTGAATTCTCCCATGACTTCCAACAGTGACTTGACCATTCACAAAAATTTCTAATGGAGCTTACTGTAGTCATTGTTTAAATGAGGAGCCTCATATCTGAATGTGCTTCTGTAATAATGGGAAACAATCTACTTTTACAATGGAAGGTTCCTGTTTCTCCTACTCAGTTCTATCCCCATTAAATTCAAAAGGAGTTTGGGCTTTGGCATGCAGGTTTACAATAAGTGGGAGACATGCATCAGCAAACAAACCAACAATCCTGGTTTGAAGAGAGAATACTTTGCAATCACAAAAACTGAGTTGAATAAAAAACACTATTTGAATTGTTTATCATGAATAGTTTCCTTACAATATCAGTATTGTTAATACTCTTCTTATTGGGTAAACCTGGTTTAGACCACAAAGCAAAACAACAGACCTTAAGAGAGATGTGTTGGAACTGGGCTGGCTCAGTTTCTTAACTGAAAATGAAAGGGACTTTCAGTAGATAGTTCTAATAGAATACTACCTTTACGAGAAATTCTAACTGCCATTGTTCAAATGTCAATGGAATAATGGAACATTGGGTATGGTTATGAAAAGTATAAATAATAAACATATCCTACTCTTAATAATTTGGGTAAGCTTCAAAGGACCACATAGGCAAAGGCAACCAAATCACTGTAGCCAACTCATTGGCTAAGATCCCACTCATTAGCAAAGCATCCATAACAAATTGCAATGTAACCTAAAAGATTTTATGAGGGGAAATTGTCATCATGCCAATATAACAATTGTATACTTATATCATGGTATCTGATCTAACTATATTGGTCACTGCATTTCAGTGATGAAATCATCACGCACATGTGGTCATTTGCCCCACTTTGCCTATCCTGCAGGTGCCCTCATAATTTGTTGCCTCCGAGACCAGGTTGCCATTCCCATATGAAACTGATTTGGTCATAAAAGTGATTTATTATAAAGTGGTTGATCTGGTTGAAAGGTAATTCTGTGGTCCGTGCACTGGTGGCCCTGTGTATAGACCAAATATTGTTCAATTTTAAGACCTTGCAACTATGACAACTTGTTATTGTTGTTATCCCAATTGTAAAAATATAGACCAATCAGGAAGTACTAAAGCTAGGTCATAGTTATAAGACAATTTCTACTGCAATGCAGTAAGAGGGAGAATGTAATTCTTTCTTTCCCAGTCACGATCCTAATAATTCAGTATACCCTTTCATAGATTTCTATAGATTCTTCAGTTCCAAAAATATCTTTAAAAAAGATGTAATTGTCACTTAAAGATGGGGATTTCAGTTTTTAAATCTTGAATTATACCATTATTAATACCTTTTGACTAGTACCAAATTTTGGATATCTTCATATGCTACAAATTCTCCTTCCTGGACTATTTGGAATAATAATCACATGCATCACCTTTATTTAATTGGACTATTGGGAATCCAAAATAAAATTTATTTATTATATGTCTTGTTACTATTATATAACTTTAAAAACTATGGTATATTATTTCTGCAAAATTGCATTTTGTTCTTTTTTGTTTCCTAAAATCCAACTCAAAATAAATTAAAATGTGATGAGCTTCTTTGATGAACGCAGGGATCTTTACACTAGATCAAGTAGTAGATTGTAACAATGAATTTTGCCATTTTCTATATTAAAAAATAAATACTATTTGTTGGTTGTCCTCTACTGGTCATATTTGTAATTACAATATTTATTGACATTTAACCTTAAACCACAGAATTAAGGAAGCTTTATAAATTTTCCGTAGAGCAGTGGTGGCCAACCTATGGCACGCGTGCCAGAGGGGGTACTCAGAGCTCTCTCTGTGTGCATGCGCCATTGCCCCAGCCCCACCTCCCTGCTTCCCCCAGCGGCCCCCTCCTCACCAGCAGTCCCCTGGAGGAGAGTCGCCCCCAGGCACAGCCCACGCGAAGCAGCCCAGCCAAGGAAATGGCAGCCGGGCAGCGGGGACAAGACTCCACCCTCACGTCCCGTCACATGCAGATGATACGGGGCACAGGCGAGGGCATGGCTGCCATGGCGCTGCTGAGCCGCCTGGGCGATTGGCGGGCCGTGGAGGTGGTGAGTGGCCTTTAGGGGCGGGGTGGGGGGCAGAGCGGGGGCTGGGGCGGTTTTTGGGCACTCGATCTCTAAAAGGTTCGCCATCACTGCTCTAGAGCAAAAGGTGGGATAAGGTGGGATATGTAAGAAATATCATCTAACAAACATTTTAATAATGATCTAACAATTATTCTATTGGTCTCTAACCCTCCCTGTTCCTAAGCCTTGGCTAACGAATCCTTCAGGTGTTATTAATACATATTCTATTTGCTCCAGGCCATCTCTATTCCAAACTTTTAGCTGAGGTCTGCAAGATGCCTGACTCTTTGTTACTGTTATCAACTTTCTAACTACCCAGAATTGATACACGTTTTACACATGCATATTCACTGTGAATAAGCATTCTTTGTTCTTGCCAGACAAATTCCCCAATTATAGGCTTCCCAGTCTCTTTTCAAGTGTATGCCATAACCTTGCTTTGTTTTGGCAGCCAGCCCATCAGGGCAGTTATAGAAATTGAATGAATGAATGAATGAATGAATGAATGAATGAATGAATGAATGAAGATTCTGTGGACATTATTAGTGTCCCAAATTAGCTTTCAGGGCCCAACTTGAAGTTAGAACAATTAATCAGTGGAACAACCTGCCTCCAGAAGCTGTGAATGCTCCAACACTGGAAGTTTTTAAGAAGAGACTGGACAGCCATTTGTCTGAAATGGTATAGGTTTTCCTGCCTGAGCAGGGGATTGGTCTAGATGACCTCCAAGGTCCTTTCCAACTTTATTATTATTATTATCATCATCATTATCATTATAATTATCCATTCCAATTAACTGCAGCTAAATGCAAACCCCATTATCAGATTTGGATTGAAATTGCACCATGAGTAACTCTGCTTAACATCTTTTCTTCTGCACTGTACTGCCAGTGAAGGAGCCTGATACCGCTCTGTTCCTAGAAGGCAAGTGCAGCATTATAGATGCTCTCTGTAAAACTACATTTCACTGGAAATTATTTGGTTCCCACTGTCACCATAGCTGTCACACTCAACTTTTATCTTATGATTGGAGTGCTTTTTGAGGCTAGTATTTAATATGGTATTTTTCTTTGTGATTTTAGAATAAATGTTTACTATTAAATGGTTTAAGGTGCCTAATGAAATGCCTTAAGAAGGCCCTTATGATATAATTAGACCTCTTTGTACCTTTCAGGGCTATCCACCATGGTATCCTTCTAGACTACCAGCAAGAGTTGGAATATGAGACACTTCTAGCTGATCTTGTTACTCCAGTTAGAAGTTCTTATGCTGATAATAGCCAGGTATATAATTTCACCACAGGGCTGGATTGGGGATACTGTGAAAGTCCTGGCCCAGTTCATTGAACTGGAATAACCTGGGTTGATGGAAACAAGCTCACATCAAATCCCATTAAATACAAGACATTTTAATTCTTTGTCATTAAAATAATCAGTCTGACCTGATCCTGGTTCTAACTTTGTCTCTGGATGGGATCCCACTCCCACTTAAACCCTTACAAAAACAGCAGGTGGAAGCTGTGGCCAAGAGGCTTATGCCAGCTCCAGTTGATGCAATAATTGCAGCCTTTTTGACCTGAGATGACCTGGCAACAGGAAATCCTGCCCTTGACCCTTCCTGCATACACCACTATAATTGTAATGATATGTGGGAATGAACTTGGGAGACAGACGAAAGAGCCAGAGCCATGGGAACCTCAGATAAGAGGCAGATTAACCAGTAGCAGGAATGTGGGCTTGGCAAATGTTTCAGACAGGATCCTCCCTAGTCTCTTGGGTAGAAAGGTGATGGGGGAGAAATATACTTTCAGATTTTGTTAATATAACTTTACAATAAAATAGAATTAGGTCATCTGGGCAAACTGCTTGTCTGAATTACTTCGCAAAACTGACAGTAATTACTGTCCATGGGACTCCCCTTGAAGATGACTTGGAACTTAAAACAAATGCAAGGTTGTCTGTTAAATAGAATTAACAGATTCAGCAGTGTTACCTACTGAAGATCCTGCATTGGCAGACTCCAATTCTGAGTCTAATTCAAGATGCTGATAAACTATATATTATTAATACACTGATTCTTGTAATCTTTAATTGGGTGAAACAATCTACCATAGAGCAAAACATTTTGAACCAAGGTACCTCAAATGGGCTACCTTATGGAATGTGTCCAAAATCCGTGACTCATGACTTGCTTAGAATTGAAATTTCGCAAATATTAATAAAACATTTTATGACAGGGTCATTATCATAAAGCAATATAATCACTTTTAAAGCCCTGAATGAATGGGTGCCAGGGTTTCTATGGGAACACCTTTCCCACTCAGCTTTTTACCTACTTCATCCAATGAAGACAGGTATCCCTACTCTGCAAGAGGTGGGGAGGGCTGGGACTTGATGAAGTCTTCTGACAGTAAATCAATTTGTATCATTTGTTGAAAAGGGTAAGCAACAAAGAACTGTATAAATAAAACTGCATAAACACCGAAAGACAGTATGAATATTTAAATGTATAAAAATAAATTAATTCACACCCAAGAAAGCAAAGCAGTGGGCTGGAGCAAGTAAAACATATGATGGCATCTGAAAACATATTATTTTGCTGTTGTTCTCTTGTTGTTGTTAGGAGTTGCCACACCTATTAAATTCCCTGACAGGTCACTAAGCAGTGAGATTCAATACAAGCCATGTTCTTCCTAACTGAAAGGAAACTGGATCTTAAATTACAAGTCCCTGGAGCATGGAATAAACTTAGGTAGCAGGCAGGAGGCAGGGCTGTATTAGAATAAAAACAATACAGGCAGGACAGAGCTGGCAACACAAGCAGTGAATTCATGCTGCTATAGTTTTCCACTAACTTGTAAATGGATGAAGAAATGTTTAGCACAGTTGTGTAAAAAGGGCCTCCCCCGCCCCCCAGTATTGGGATTAAACTTGATTTTATAATTTTTGTTATTATTATTTTTGTGTGTGTTAACCATCTGCTTGCTCCAATTTAAGGTTCACCAAGTCAAACCACTGATTGACTACTGTAGAAAGGTATTTGCTCCCAGCCTCAGCTGCCCAAATCTCACAGGGTCGCAGGCCAGCATATCTGAACAGTAATGTCCATTATTGACAAAGATGAATACAGGCATTAAAAGCTGCAGTTGGAATACATCAAGGATGCTCAGTTTTTTCTGAGTGAAGAAAATATTCACTTGGGTTTGATTGGTTTGCTAGGAGCCATATTCCAAAATGTGTTGGGTGGAACCCAAACAAAAACAAAATCTGATTTACATTTAATTAAAATCAAATATAATTCACATAATCACATTCCAGAAGTATTTAACACATTGCCCTCAAACCACTTGCAGGATTAAGGCTTCAGAACTGTACAACTCTGACATAAATCCACTGAATGAAAATTCAAGTTCACCAAATGTCCACAATTATAATTGGCACATAAAAAAATAATTTTATTATGTAGAAAAAGTACTGTTTTTGTAACAAAATGAGTAAATCTTTGTGGAAAACATGAAATAAGGCTTCTTATGAAAAGCAAAATCATCAATTCCTGTAATTTCAAGAAAACTGTTAAAATTTCTCTCCCAACAGCTTAAGAATCAGTGAATTGCTTAAAATAACCATCTGTAAAGTTACACTTGATAGGATGAATGCTTCTTTAATTATTTCAATCTTCAAAAAGTACTAATTGTACTCCTTAATCCGACATAAATAACGTCACCACAAATCACAACCATAATTTGATTGTTCATAGTTTTACCCAGGATTTGCTAACCATTAAAACTGCCTAAAACAAAATATATAATAAAGAGTAAAACATATAATTCAAATAACATTTTCTTCTTCTTCCTACTAAAGAATTACTTTTCCCCCTAACAGGAAAAATAACAGAAATGCATGCAATTTTCAGGACAGCCTTTATGTTTTCCAAATTGGGTCTTGCCAATCCATTTTCTCTTTGTCCTTACTGGCACACAGTCCTTTTCTGGAACCAAATCAATTTATAACTTTTTCAAAGCTTTCCTTAGGTTGGTTTGTTCAGAGTTAGACTGCAAACTTTTCTTCTCCCCCCCCCCCCGCCCCATGTCATATTATTGTCTCAGGAGATGTCTGCCTGTGTAAGAGTGGGCACTGAGAGCTAATTTTTTGTAAATAAAGCTTAATACCAAAATAATTCCTTGAAAGTAATAATTTCTGAGATAAATCAAAATACAATTCTACTTTTTTCTTAATTAAAAAACATAAGTTGCAAAGTTCAGCTAGGAGACTCTCTTTGCCATCTTGGGAGGAGGGGAAGGATATCTTTTGGAAGAATTCATTTCATTTAAAAAAACCAAAAATAAATTTAATTCAGCACCTAGTTTTCTTCACATTTTGATCATGGGAAGTTCAGGAAACGAGAAACTTTTTCATTAGTGTTTAACTACCAATTCATTAGAAAATAAAACTCTATAGATCACATGAGTAAAGAAATATCTTAATTCTAGGAGACTTTAAAATAAACTATGGCTGAATAATATACTATACATCTACCCAATAATTAGCTGCAACTGGCATAATATGTCTCTGGATTTTCTTAAATATATAAAAGGGCCTCTTACTCCAATGGAATAAATAAATCTGTAATCTCCATAAAAGGATATTTTATAAGTTTGTTAGGCCTTCTTAAATCTTCCATAAAAAAATGAAATTCCTTCATAATACGTTTTCAAGGAAGCACTTGGGTCCTGCTTTTTCCTTTCGTTTGCTTAAACCCAGTCGTAATGCTTTCAAAATAGCATCCATGTTATTAAGGACATTATAGCAATTCAATTGTACTAGTCTGTCAAATTCATCAGCTGTGTAGGTAAAGTTAAATGTCCTGTATGGTGAATCTTTTCCTTCAATTTGAAAATCAGCAAAAGTCTTATCCTCTTCTGATTCACGTTCTATTCCTGTAAATAGAGGAGGGAAGAACATATATTCTGTGAGCCTTAAATATTAGTTTTTCTCTGAGAGGTGGCTATTCTCAGTGCTTAGATCTATCGCTCAATGTACAACCATGTTTACTCCAAGTGGAACAAGACAATGATGTGCCTGATAAAACCACAATACAAGTACACTTCATTTATAAAACACCCCTGTGAAATATCTCTTAACATCATTCTTTGTAAGGAAGCAATTTCCCTGTGTCCCATACGTGTTTCTGCTTTATAAAACAAATTTGTTCACAATGTTAAAAGGCATATGGGATAGATTCTGTATAATGTGCAAATACTGCTGCTTTTAGAACAGTCTTTCATCACCTCAGTTCCCCAAATACTGAACTAGGGTTTTATTTCCAATCAGCATAGGGAAGATGGGATCATGGGGGGGGGGGGCTGTAGTCCAATATCAACTGAACGCTAAAATTTGGAAAATGTTACTTTGGAACATCTCATTAATTAATTTAAAAAGGTAAATTATGTCATGTCTGACTCTAGGGGGCGGTGTTCATCTCCATTTCTTAACTGAGGGAGACAGCATTGTCCAAAGACGCTTCCATGATCATCTTCTATTCCAGTTTATTTCCTCATCCAAATAGACAGCTTTTGATGTTTTTGTACAACAAATCCAACATTTTGCTGTAATTGACAGCAAGATACATTAAAAATTTAAAGAATTCATACCTGGCATTTTATATTTACGGAATGTATCATTAACCAGAGGGAAATGAAGGACTATGGGAGCCTTTGGGTTCTCAGCATCCATAAACATATAACATTCCTTAGGACTTTCTTCATCTTCTTTATTAAAAATTATTTGTGGGAAAGGAATGTCTCGTTCTCTACAGTATTTTTCAGTTAACTCCAAGATCTATAGTCACAGAATTTTTAAGCAATCATTAGAGTTTTTTCCCATATCTGACCACAATACCAAGCTAATATCCACCAAAGAAATAATGAGACAGAATTTTTTGAAAGTACTTCAATGCACCTATTGATAACTATGTGTCTTTTTCACAATCACCTAGCTTCCAAAGTGATGATTTCAACAGTAATGACTGTCTATAAAGAGGACTCAACCAATATTATTCTCCTAAACTACAATATAACTAGAATATAAATTATTTTCTAAATAGCTCCTATAAATCTAAGCTAGAAAGGAAGCACAAAACAGCGGTACACAAAGCTCAACAGTTCTGAAGAATAATTTATACTAGAATAAAAGTAATCGTAAAAACTGAACATATTTTTCAAATCTGCAATATTCTTAATAAGTTTCATTAAACCATTATTATTATTATTATTATTATTATTACTACTACTACTACTACTACTACTACTACTACTACTACTACTACTACTACTACTACTACTACTACTTCTGTGTGGCATGCAGGTCCAGCATCCAGATTTTGTTTACATTAGCTTCTCCTGCTCAAATTTTAATATTATTTTTTTTGAGGGTAGAATTGAACAGGAAACACACTAGTGGCAATTTAATAATAATAATAGTAAAGTTGGAAGGGACCTTGGAGGTCATCTAGTCCAACCCCCTGCTCAGGCAGGAAACCCTATACCATTTCAGACAAATGGCTGTCCAGTCTCTTCTTAAAGACTTCCAGTGTTGGAGCATTCACCGCTTCTGGAGGCAGGTTGTTCCATTGGTTAATTGTTCTAACTGTCAGGAAGTTTCTCCTTAGTTCTAGGTTGCTTCTCTCCTTGATTAGTTTCCACCCGTTGCTTCTTGTCCTGCCTTCAGGCACCTTGGAAAATAGTTTGACTCCCTCTTCTTTGTGGCAGCCCCTGAGATATTGGAACACTGCTATCATGTCCCCCCTCATCCTTCTCTTCATTAAACTAGATATACCCAATTCCAGCAACCGTTCCTTATATGCTTTAGCCTCCAGTCCCCTAATCATCTTTGTTGCTCTTCTCTGTACTCTTTCTAGAGTCTCAACATCTTTTTTACATCGCAGTGACCAAAACTGGATGCAGTATTCCAAGTGTGGCCTTACTCCATATATTCCTATAAAGTATACTGAACTGGCTATATACATTTGTAGTATTACAAAGATATTTTATGCATCTGACTTGGCAGGAAGAATGGCTAAATTGTGGAACTAGACTTCAATGTCTAGAATACCTCTATATCGTAAAAGAAATCTAACACTGAATTTAATTTAATTTGGAAGCCATTTTTAGACTACTATTTAATATATTAATTTGTACCACATTCAAAATCTGGGTTCCTCTCCAGAAAAGTCTTAATATTTTGGTTTTATTCTTGTTGTTAGTTGCCGACCCATCGTGACCCCATTGACAATGTTGCTCCAATGTTCCTCCAGGTCTTCCTGTCCAGGTCTTCCTGTCCTCTACCATCTTCTGGAGTCCATTTAAGCTCACTCCTACTGCTTCAGTGACTCCATCCACCCATCCCATTCTCTGTCGTCCCATTCTTCTATTGCCCTCAATTTTTCCCAGCATTAGGCTCTTCTCCAGTGAGTCCTTCCTCCTCATTAGGTGGCCAAAATATTTGAGTTTCAACTTCAGGATCTGGCCTTCTAAAGAGCAGTCAGGGTTGATCTCCTCTAGGACTGACCAGTTTGAACGCCTTGCAGTCCAAGGGACTCGCAGGAGTCTTCTCCAGCACCATAGTTCAAAGGCCTCAATTCTTTGGTGCTCAGCCTTTCTTATGGTCTAACTTTCACATCCATACATTGCAACTGGGAAAACCATGGCCTTGACTATACGTACTTTTGTTGGCAGAGTGATGTCTCTGCTTTTTAGTATGCTGTCTAGATTTGCCATAGCTTTCCTCCCCAGGAGCAAGCGTCTTTTAATTTCTTGGCTGCAGTCCCCATCTGCGATGATCTTGGAGCCCAGGAAAATAAAATCTGTCACTACCTCCATTTCTTCCCCATCTATTTGCCACGAATTGAGAGGGCCGGATGCCATGATCTTGGTTTTCTTAATGTTGAGTTTCAAGCCAACTTTTGCACTTTCTTTCTTCACCCGCATCAAGAGGCTCTTTAGTTCCTCTTCACTTTCTGCCATTAGAGTGGTATCATCTGCATAACTTAGGTTGTTGATATTTCTCCCAGCAATCTTAATTCCAACTTTTGATTCATCTAGCCCTGCCTTTCTCATGATGTGCTCTGCATATAAGTTAAATAGGCAGAGCAACAGTATACAGCCTTGCCAGACTCCTTTCCCAATTTTGAACCAATCAGTGGTTACGTGTCCAGTTCTCACTGTTGCTTCTTGACCCGCATATAGGTTTCTCAAGAGACAAATAAGATAGTCTGATACTCCCATCTCTTTAAGAACTTGCCACAATTTGTTGTGATCCACACAATCAAAGGCTTTAGCATAGTCAATGAAGCAGAAGTAGATGTTTTTCTGGAACTCCCTAGCTTTCTCCATGATCCAGCATAGTTGGCAATTTGATCTCTAGTTCCTCTGCGAAATACTGCCTGTACTTCTGGTAGTTCTCGATCCACATACTGCTGGAGTCTAGCTTGTAGGATTTTAAGCATAACTTTACTTGCATGTGAAATGAGTGCAATGGTGCGATAGTTTGAACATTCTTTGGCATTGCCTTTCTTTGGAATTGGTATGTAAACTGACCTTTTCCAATCCTCTGGCCACTGTTGAGTTTTCCCCTTAAATTAGAAAATTAAACTAAAAGTATATTATAAATTGTATTTATTATAAAAAAGATTAAAATTAGTAGTATGGGCATAATTTATCATCCGTTGTTCCTGATTCTTGTATTATGATTACAGTTTAATAGTGATTTTCAGATTTTTAAAACAATAAACATGCTCATCCTATTCCCCCCAAATAAATGCAATTCAAAATGTTTAATACTTACTAACTTTAACCCAACTTAATATATGCATAAAATAAAATTAGCATCTTGAAGGAAGATGGTCTTTGAGATGAAGTACCTTGGGATGGATGTACATTGGAAACACAGAGACTAAAGCAAAGAACAATTCACTTTGTACTTATGAGTCTTACCTCAAATGGTGCTTCCCAAGAGTAATTAAATGATAAAATCACATCAACATCTCTTTCTGGCTGAATTAGCAATGGAAAGGGAGAATTTATAGAAAAGCCACCATCTACTAAGTAAAGATTCTCTTCCATCGGAGTCAACATGTTAGGAAAAGCATCTAAGTGTGTTTCTGAAAAAAAGAAATATACTTCATTCTTACCAATGAAATGGCACAAAAACTACAACCCTCTATATAATCAAAAATATTTTAGAACTGAATGAAAGTTATTTATATTGGAATGGGGTAACTGGCTAAATTTTAGATCTAATTATCTCATTAATAGGTTGATTTGCCTAATGTGCATGTATTTCGTATTTAATTTGAAAACCTTGTGTTATTTAGATTGCTCTCTTCCTCCCATTTATACACACATATCCCAAAACATAATTTTTACACCACAAACTGACGGAGGCTCACTAATCCAAAATTACCTTTTGAGATGACAAACTTTTTGAAACTGATATAATCTCTGTGGAGGTATAACCCTTGCATGAAATTAAATGTTTCACCAGCAGTTACACGAGACTTGAAGAAGTCCTGGAAAATCTGTAGTAAGGGTCCACCTGGTATAACCAGACGTGTCTTCAACCTCATAGGATCCCGGAAATGGAATCGTCGACTGTCATCTGCAATCGCGGACAATACTAAATATGGTTAAACAGTTCAAATCTACTTATTGAATCTACCCTGTGAGATATTAACAGCTTTGGAGTAATCAGGTATTTCAACTATTATGAACACTATTTACATTTTCTCGTCCTTTATAATGATTTTGGCGAGCAAATCATTTTCTGATCTCATCTGGACGTAGAAGCTTAGCAGACCCACTAAGCTTGGATCTGATTCCAAGACAGAAGCAAGACTAAAGGCTACTCTGGGATATAAAATCCATATTCCTGGATATTTTACAAACATTTACGCTGAGCTAATATTAAGATTTTTATGAGGGACTGCAACAACTGGATTTCAGCTGCATCATCCACATAAGCAGGGATCGGCAATTTCTGGGTTTATGAAGGCAACATCTTTCTCCAACCAGCTTAAGAGTTAGAATCAAATTTTCAACTTTTCGCCCCAAACACACACACACACACACACACACACACTTTGGCCAGTTCTAAAAAAAAAAACAGGAGTAAAAGTCCTCTGGCAGTTAAAATGGAAGTAAAAACATGACCCAAAATTATAACATCAAAATTTAAAAAAAAAAGTTCTCCTCAAAAATAGTGAAGAATACACAATGAAAATGTCACATTTCAACTATGTATTTGGGAGCATGGGGGGTGGTGAGGGATTTAGAAGCAAAAGGGTAGAAGAGGGAGCAGTTTTTCAAGAATGATATTAAATAAAGAGAAACAAAATTAACGGTTTCATCCAGCAGTTAAGGCACCAGGCTAGAAACCAGGAGTCCTATGGGAGTCCTGCCTTGGGTATGAAAGCCGGCTGGGTGCCTTTAGGCCAGTCACTCTTTCTCAGCCCACCTCATCTCACAGGGATGTTTTTGTGAGGGAAATAGGAGGAGGAAGGAAGGAGTATTAGGTATGGTCTTGAGATATTATTGTGTTGAATTATTTATAAAAATAATAAAGGTAGGATAAAAAAATAAATAGCTGTTAGAAAACAAACATGGGAGTAATTATTTAGAACAGTATTTCTGCTTTCAAAATCATAAGCCTAGAACTGCTTAGGTGGGAACAAGCGCCCTTTGGATTACTTGTTAGAAAGGAAGGGTTAGATATTTCATAGGCATATATGCCTCCACTCTGCTTGGATCATTCACATCAGCCCACGTCCATGGCAAAGTCATAGTTATGAAAACGTTCACATACCTAAAAATAAAATCTAGCATTACAGTGTTAATTAGTATGCAAATTGGCCTTGCTTACCAATTACTTTGATTACATCTCCCAATGTTTCCAGAAAGGTGAATCCTGAGCCAACTACCTTCAGAAAGACATCGTCCAGACTAGCAGCAAAGGCACTTCCCCACATCCCTATAGAGTACACAAAACAGGGTTTGAACCTAGGCATGTTATAAACGGTACTGTGAACTAGACTTTAATTTAATTTATGCATGCCCTTCTGTAGCCTTAAGAGTTAACAGGCAAGATTATTTCAGAGATAAACTAACAGAAAGATTAGAACACATTTGTTTTTCAGTAATTGACTTTAAAGATACTGTTAATGCCTGACACTGGATGTAACTAGTTGCTTGGTTAATTCATATTTACACTTCAAAAAAATGAAGATTACACTTTCTGTCTGAAATATGCTGTATTGTTCATCGGTTAAGAGATAGCAAAGTCTGCCAGTAGCTATTATTATTAAAAGTGAAACATTCAAGCTTTTTAAAAAGTGATATAAAGAATTAGGTTCAATCAGGACTTCCGGTTCCGGATTGCAGCATTTGCAGCCGTGAGAAGAGACTGCTCTCTTCGCCGGCTGATTTCCCTCTGCCAGTAGACCCTTAATCGGGTCGAAAAGCCGCCCTGAAGGGGCGGCTACCGTTGAAGAGGTCCTCGTCGACTGTGGGACAGCGGCAGCTTCTTCCACAGTCCGAGATTGCTCCTTAGGGCCGACAGAGGAAAGATCGGCCAGTAAAATGGCCGATCACTTTGCTGCTGTAACCAGAAGTCAGAAGAACATCTAAGTGCAAAGAACCACCGTGGTTGATCTGGGTGAGATTTTTCCTTTCCTCTCTTAGTCCTTTTTTTTCCTTTTGGTTTCCTGCAAAAAGCATATTTTTTTTTTGGAACTATTTCCCTGTTTTAAGAGAGCAGCGTATGCTAGTGAGGGAAGAAAAGCTGTGAAATGGAATGAAAATTGAATCTAATTGACTATTTTTTGACTTTCATCTACTTTGGGATCTTGAAAAGATTCTTACTATTGAACTTTATTACTGGACTCAGCATATATGCGAAAAATATTACTTTCTTTTTGTTTTTCTTTCTTTTTCTGACTTTGACAACCTTATCTTTGGTGTCTGGAAAGAGTATTTTACAGTCTACTGAGGACACCTTGTGGAGAAATGTAAAACTGTAACTGTCTTTGTTTTTTGTCTGGTGATGAGTTTGGCTTTGACCTTCAGATTATCATAAAGGAAAAGACAAAGAAACAACAGCTGTTTTGTGGGGGTGGACACTGGCTAAATGTTTTTAAAAGATAACAGGTCTGGTCCTAGTTACCATTAAAATGGAGAAATCTTATTTACATTTCAACTGTAAACTTATACTGGAGAAAATCTATGAAGCTACTGAGCAAATATGTTGCCAAATAAGAGAGAGTACTACAGAAATAATAAACAGAAATTCTATCTTGAACTTACAAACTGATTTTCAGATCTTATCTAAATATTCTACAGACCAAAAAACAATAAAAGAGGAACCAATCATCATTAAAGAGGATTCTATTTCATCTTATATACCACCTTTTGAGATTTTTGATGAACAAAAAATGATTGTAATTAAACCATCTATACTTTCAGAATTAAGAGAAATGGACTTGCAATTACAATTGATTAAGAACTATGACAATGTTGTTAACCAACTATTAACTACAAAATTGGTCAGGAGTGAGTCTCCTATTCAGCAGAGTCAAATGTTGAGACTTGAATCTTTAAAACAATAAGGGACTACCTACAAAGGACGCAGGCCTCTAAAACAGAAGAGGGGACATTCTTCCCTGATTCAAATGCTACCACAAGGAATAAAAAGAGACTTATTTGTTGACATAGAGGCTTTGTTATGGAAACCGGATTGGCATAAAAAGAAAGCTAGAATAAGATTTAAGAGTGTGATCTAAAATGGTATATAATGGGTTAAAGGCTTTTTAGACACGGATTGACTTAAAGTTTAAGTTTGGCAAATAAAATACCAGAGATTATGATTGAAGAAAGACTAATTAAATGTGAAGTTAGCGAAAAGATGTTTGCTTTTTGTACTAATATGTGCATGGGGGATATAACAATAATTTGGATTGGATTTAAATGTTATTGAATGGGTTAAAAAAGTATTATATAGATTTTGATTGATTGATAGATTATAGATTTAAAATAGATTAGAAATGTATTGTTTGGAGCAATATTTTTGTTTTCTAGGAAGGAAAGCTATTTTGTAAAGCAAGAGGAATAAGAGGGATTTTTGATAAAAGAAGAAATGATATTAATAAATGAATTACTGATTATGTTAAAGAAAAGGGAAAGGAAAGACACCTGAAGTGTTAATAATATGATTATCTAAGCCAAATGGGAATATGGTAACTGTAAACAGTAAAGCTCAATACAGGATTTTGATTTATATAAATGAAATGCTATTGATGATTGTTTGGATTGATTGAATTATATTGAAAAACATATTAATTTGAATACAATATATTATTTGAGGGAACAGAGAGGGAGTCTTTAATGAGTTAATTTGAATTACATATGTATGATTTTGTTTTGGCATAACTGATTACCCTGTCACCACGTTGTTTCTCAAGCATTTGGTTGTAAAAAGAAAAACTAATAAAACTTGTATTATAAAAAAAAGAATTAGGTTCAATCTGAGATTTACCTCTGACAGCTGTATAATTTTAATACCTTTCCTCAATTTCATTCTCCAAATGTTGGAATTACAACTCTCATCATCTTCACATATTGGATTTTGTTTTGTTTAATAAAGGACAGCTTTAAAATCAAATAAGAAATACTTTGTGCAAGTTTCACTAGTGCGTGAGATGAAACTTTTACTTCAAATAAATTGTTTTTATTCTCAAATACAGCATCTATTTACCATTCGGGCCATTAGAAACATGTGGCTTTTGTTGTGCTGTTATAAAACAATGTGGAATGTAAAAAATGCTTGCTGGTTTGTTTGAATTTAGCAGGGTGGATGAAGGTTCATTTATAATAGCTTCTAAAGTGCTAAAAGTATTCAGAGGCTATAGATGGAATGAGTTCAGCCTTCAGATTTTAATATCATGCTATTTCCACACACTATACTAGCCCATGGTTTATTTATGTATTTGCCTTTGGATTAAGTACAACAAGCTTTGAAATACATACCCTGCAAATAGCAGATCCTGGGCTCAGGATGCTTCTTAATCAATCGTCCCATGAAAAACTCACTATCAAAATCTTCTGTTCGAATAAAAGCACCATATTTGCGGAATCCAACTTCATAGGGTGTGAACTCACACCATTCTAAAAAGAAAAACACCCAGCATAGTGAAAACATTAAGCAAAATCACTGTGTTCCAATTCAAGTGAAAAGTCCAGTCTTTACATTCACATGATCATTAGAATAAAGACTATACAACAAGGCCACTCTGCAATATTGTGCAACTGCTATAAAAGTGCTAATTCTAAAGACATCCTAGAAGATAAAATCTGTCCCGGGTTTTATAAGAAAGAAATACACCTGCCTTATTATACCTGCAAAGTCATCACCACGAACATTGGGCCTCACATTAACAGCTGCGTAGATTGGGTAGGGATTCTGCCCATATTTCACAGCTTCCTGTTGGTCAGACAATTTTGACTGGTCTTCCTAAACAAAAAAATGAATCACAGGATATATCATTTTTGAAGTGAAATTAGAGCTCATACCTTATGGATATATATTAGACACATGTCTATGGAGATTCTCAGTCATCCAGATCATGGTTATCCCAAAGTGGTTTTTCAAGAGGCAACTGGACTTTCTTGTTTTTCTTTGAAGATGTTTGGCTTCCCTGTCCAAGAAGCTTCTTCAGCTCTGTGCATAGATAAATGTCTATGGAGATTCTCAGTCATCCAGGTCATGATCCCAAAGGTGCTTTTCAAGCGGCAATTGGTGACCTTGAGGACACAGATAAACCTCCAAGTGGCCTCAATAATTCTCTAAAAGAATGCAAATGACCAGCCGTCTGCAAGGAATATAAATCCTTCCATTCCCCACCACCCAATCAGAGCTGAAAAAGTTCCTTGGATGAGAAGTGAAATGTCTTCAAAGAAAAACAAGAAAGTCCAGTTGCCTCTTGAAAAAGCACCTTTGGGATATATTAGACACCTACAATCTCAATGAGAGAACAAGACACACCCAATACAGTATGTTCCTCCTGATTAGATGGCTATTGTCAAGCATAAAAGATCAGGTCCACACATGAAGGTCCAGTTAAAGTAATTTATTACTAATCATGGCTATGAACAGGACTCTTTTCAACTAATGGTCAACACTTGTTTGGATTTAAATATCTGAAGATTTAGGCTTTGCAATATTCTCTGCATTTATATGTAAAGCAGAAAAATGCGTCTAATGAAAATCTGCACTTTTTCAACAGGCAGTTCTCAACAAGAAAGCTTGTTTCACCTTTCTTGTTTTATCCTCTTTGGGCATGTAGTGACAATATCTTGCCTCAAAAGAAGAAACACACTCCAAGGCAAAAGCTGTTTTTTTTCATATTCATGTTCTATATCCTGCCTTCAATCATTTAAATATTCAATTCAGAATTGGACTGATATTTGAGATTAGTACTTTTACAATAAGCAGTTACTAGAATTTCTGTTTGTTTTAGAATTTCAAAGAGAAAAGAGTATTAGTATGGTTCAAGCAGGAACAAATATGAAGGAATTTACAACACTAAGTTCTCTAAGACAGGGCTTTTCAACCTTTTCATCCATTGTACCACTTTTAGGATATGGCAACATCCGAGTACCACCAGTCGCCTAGCAAGGTGTCAAAAACTTGATGACCAAAAAAAAAAAAAGGAAAAAAGTGATACAGTACAGGTAGTCCTCGACTTACAACAGTTCGCTTAGTGACTGTTCGAAGTTACAATGGCACTGAAAAAAGTGTCCCCCAAGCCACAGCTGAGCAAGACACCTGCCTGCCCACCCGGCCGCGCTCTTCCTCCTGTCCGAGGTTTTCATTGTTGTGAGCATTTCTGTTGAGGATTGGCAGTGGGGGTGGGGTGGGGGGGTGTTTGGTTTTTATTCCCCCCTCTGCTGGGTGGTTGCAGCAGGTTTTGGTCACTTCATATGACCCTGGGACACTATGACCGTCATAAATATGAATCAGTTGCCAAGCATCTGAATATAAATCACAAGACCCTGGAGATGCTGCAACATTCCAGCTGATCGGCGCTTCTTCTGGGCTCAGCAGAAGCACCAGGATCAGCACCGAGCTCTAGCTGGAGCCTGGCGCTGATCCTGGCACTTCCACTGAGTCCTGACAGCCCCGAAGAAGCGCTAATCAGCTGGAAAGCGGCACTGATCCTGGCGCTTCCGCTGAGCCCTGACAGCCCTGCAGCTCCAGTCATCTCTCCCTCAGGCTTGTGCGGTGCTGCCACCGGTTCAGCTCATTCCCCTCCCCTGCTACCACTTTTCTAGGATGGTCACGTACCACTTGCCAGGTGCCAATGTACCACAGATGGTACCCGTACCACTGGTTGAAAAGCCCTGCAGTCTAAGAAGGTAAATAATAAAGATTCCAAATTTACAAGTCTCACCTTCTGTTGCAGGAAGTACTCAATAATAAGACCCCACAGATCGGTGAAAGATACTTTCCGCCCAGCATTTTCCATAGCATTCAGTTCCTGGAAATAGTACTTCATATGTTCTGAGGAGAAAGCTGCTACTTTGCTGCTGGATATTTTATCCTGCGCATTGCTGATTGGATCCTTGAGGTCCTTCTGTGACCATTCATGGTCTTGATACAATACTGATAAACACCTACAAAAATGTTGATAACTGATTCAGTATAACAGCATTGAGCTTAACTATTTAATAGATAAAAATAGAAATCCTGGAGAGATACAAATGTTCTTCTTTAAAAAAAAAAACTTGTGAAGAATAATGTCCAAGCTGGAAAAACTACTCTTAAGATTCTTAAGAGGAAATAAAATTAATCCAGACAACTATTTTAACTTTTTGTTGGTATACCTATACTTGCTTTGTTTACTATTGAGCTTCTGAAAAACTGTGACATCTCAGACTCAATTTTTACTATACTTTAAAACAATGTCCTTGCCAGGTCTTGTGTACGTTTGATGTTAAGGGATTTTTTTATTTTGATTCAGGTCTTTAGCATTAGATGGGTACAGTCTGAAACACTGCAGGAAAATGATTTAAGTATAGCTGAAAACCTGTTTCCCAAGTCCAAAACTTCTCATAAGGGGGGGGGGGGGAATCCTCATGTCTTATTGTAGCAATGAAACTCTTTAGAAGGGTGAGTATTAACCCAAAGGTTATACATTTTTTGTTTTATTTGAGTTATTTATACAAGAAACAATTTTTCTTGTTTTCTATTTTCTGAATAATAGACAACAATCATGTTTACCTGTTCAGTGGTAAATTGATAGGGCTACAAGACCAAAGATGAACAGGTGAGCCTTGTTTTAGACCAGTGCATGGCATGCACCATTTCAAGGCAAGGTGATAGTTAAACAATTTCATGGGTCTTTTCATCAACCTCTAATTAAATGCTAACCAATCATATTCTACAGTTGTATTAAGAAAAAAATAGGCTAAGAAAGGCTAAAATGAGCTTGACCGCATTATATATTAATGACAGACCTGGGCATTTTACAGCTTGCAGGCAATCCCAGTCTGGCCCATGGATCGCTGAAAGCAATGGTAGTAGTGACAGGGGCAGGACAGCAGAGGCGGTGGGATATGTCAGCAGAGGCAGTGGGACATAGGGGTGGTGGGGGCGAGGTGGCAGAAGCGGCAACAGTGGGAGCAGGGCAGCAGTAGCAGCCCTCCAGATCAGTCACAGATTATCATGTGGCCCTTTGGGAAAATTAATTGCCCATCCCTGATTGATGCCATTTATGGGCTGTTCCAGTCATGCAATCTGGCATATGTATGGGCACCATATTATCTGTCATACCATTGGCCTCCAAAATGAGAAAATAAAAATAGAAGAATCACTGGAGAATAACCAAATTTTGAAAAATCTGCTTTTTTCAAAAGATCTCATAGAGTTGTAAATAGGTAAGGCATAAAAACAAAGAAAATTAATAACTTTTCTAGATCCAAGGAGAGGTAGACAGTGCATATAAAGGCCCAGAACTGTGCAATCCAAAAGAGCATATCCAAACAATAGTTAGACAAGAAAAGGAACATTATTATTGTAAGAATCTACGTTTTTGGCTAATTATGTACTTGTTGAAGCAATAGAATAAAACATGAATTTAGCAAATGCTCCAAAGATCAAAACAATATCTTGTTACTATAGTTTCAATATAAGAAATACCTACCATAGATACATACCATGTAGAACCAGAAATTCCAGAAAGATATGTAATAGAATCCAGAAGATTTAGCTGCTGTAGACCAAGCAAACTTCCATAAAATGATGAAAGTGCTCTTATCCCTCCCCCAGATCCTAGGACTGCTACAACAGGCACCTTAAGAAAAAACAAGAGGGGAGAATGCTTAAATTGTTATGAAAAAAAGTCAATGAGGACACCCCTTATTAAAATACTGTGATAGTATATTTGAAGAACTTTTATAAAACGTAGTATTTTTGAGAGTCAATGTCTCACTTAAACTATGTCTAATTATAAATGAGTATACATACTTCACTAATTCCGATTAAGTGACATACCTCATTATTACTGAGGTCCTCTCTCAATTTGAGTATGCTCTTTAGTGCCTTAGATAAGATTTTCTTTCTTTTTTCCAAAAATTCTCGCTCTTCTTTACAGAGATCAAAACCAAGACGTACATCAAGATCTTGTGTGCTGGTTTAGAGAATAGTGTTGAAAAGAGGCAAGGAAATGAGAATGTGTATTTGAAAAGTTTCATATTCCATGCAGTACCACTGGAGAAAAATCTGTCAATTATTTCTCAATTCAGAAAATGGGAAAGTCATAAATAAAGATTCCTGTTCCTAAATCCAGCTGATATACAATAGTGAACTGAATCAAGCAATAGTCTGCTTTTATACACTCCAATCCAGATCAGATGAAGTCATATGAAAATTTTTAATTTACTAATAAAAGAACATCAGTAACAAATATTCCAAGTAACAGCAACACACATATATTTCCAATATATTGCAATATGTCATTCTAACTTTAAAAAATTGGGACTGAATCATGGACAAAACTATAAGAAATAAGATTCCATTTTGGATAAGATTCTTAATCAGCAGGTGTAAGTAATAAAAGGGAAATAAATTTTGTTGTTAATTCGTAGAAGACAAAAACCCAAAGGCCTAGTTTAAAAATCCTAAAATTAATCATGGCCATGTTCAAAAGGGGGGGGGAACAAAGTGAAAAGCACATAGACAGGACATTAGACTGAGAGAGAGAGAAAAGACTGAAGAGGGAAAGGATATCCATTTGTCTATTGAACTATTTATCGATCTTGAGGAAAATATATTTATCTGACAAGCAAAGAAGTGACATTGGGAGATTTTGTTGCAAAATCTTTAATGTTCAGTTTCAACACAAATGCAAGTAGTAGTAGTAGTAGTAGTAGTAGTAGTAGTAGTAGTAGTATTTGAATGTCACTTGACTCCTAGTGACCTTTCTTTGACTTACAGGTATAAATAGAAAAAAATTAAAATGAAGTCCCAGAGCAATATACAAGGAAAGTTTGTAAGCCCAAGCCAGTCCCCATCTGCAAAGAAGGATTCACTCACATTTCTTCAGCTTTCACCTTTATATCCACACTTAGTCCCTAAAAGGAAAAACAAAATATTCTGAAAGAGGTTACAAGAGAAAAAAAACACTGATTCAGTAATTAATTTTACAAAAGACCTTGTTGACCTGGCTTTCCCCCAGAGGCTGGGCCAAAATGCCAACAAACCTCAGCTTGTGTATGCTTTATGCTGTTGGATATTTTTTTTTTTTTAAAAAAAAACCTTTTTATTGATTTTTGACTGTTCACTATGTCTTTTTTCCCGTTCCTGTTCACCATCCAGAATATATTGGTTAAGGGGGAAAGTCACATAAATTTGATAAATGAATAAATAAATGAATTGCTGACTAGGTGATGCAATCTATGAAATATTTTACAGTAGAAAAAAAATGTTACCTTTCCAAGTGGCACAGTTATATCAACTTCCTTTCCCAGAGGTAGTAAATTCAAAGGAATATTCCCTGATCCAAGAACAGTACTGTGTTCTTCCAATTCAGGACTCACTCCGTCCTGAAAACAGACACAGCTTATTTCATATGGAAAGCATATTTGTAAGCATCGTAAAAGCTGAATGTGCAATCCATTCCTCACCTGAAGGACTGTAATAGTTCTTTCCAGCTCCACACTCAGTTCTGGGCACATCTGTTTGCCTATGTGAAAGACAAATGGGGTCCCACCGGCCTGATCGGGGTTTGACTTGCATGGCTCACTTAACTGTTTCTCATAAGATCCAGGAAGTGAAAGCCTGAACTGACTGCTTTCTAAAAGGATAGTAAGAATTTAGAATATATATATATATATATATATCTAAGAATTTCTAGGGAGGAGCTATTTTGACTCTCTCTCAACCAAACTATCTCAACTTTGCGTCTATTGGTCCTCTGGAATGCAGTCCCTCTCTCCTGGGAATCCAGACTACATTCCACCACAAAGATAGACTATAAACAGGAGGGAATCCAAAGAAGGAAGAGAAAAATGGCACAGTTTTACTGTATATTGTATAGCTGATTTTAACCTCTGCTTAATTGACCATAGAATCATAGATGTATGCGTGGAAAGAGACCTTGGAGATCACCTAGTCTAACATTCTGTCCAATGTCTACACTAATTAATACACATCCCTGACACATCATTCAGCCTCTGTTTAAACATTTCCACTGAAAGTGGAATAGGTGTGCAATCACTTGAGGCAGCATTTTCAACTGGGATTCAACAAGAGGTGATTAGGAGATCTGTGAGATTGGAATTGGGGGAAAAAAAATTTGAACTTCACACAATGCTAGCACTCACAATGCTGGGAATTTTTACATGCCACAACTCAGCTGCTGGCCTGCCACTTTGCAGTTCTTGTAATTTCATTTTATTTTTTACATTCTACAGTAGGTAAGAATTGTATTGCGAAGTATTCATATTTTTTTGCAATTTTATGCAATTTTTGCTGTGACCTGAATATTATTCCAAGTGTACCTGCAGGGTAAAAAGTTTGAGAAAGGCTTCCTGAGGCACCATGTTACATTATGCAGAACATTAATTCATATGATATATAACTGACAATTTATTAAATTGAAATGTTCATTGTGTTTGAATTAAAGAAACAACATTTAAATTTAATTAAATGTGGAAGCTAATTCTGTTAACTAACTTTTCTTTCTAAGAGTATTATAGTCAAGAAAAAATAGCATCACATAAATTTTGAGATTTTCTCTAACATAAATGGATTATCATCTCTCTTCCATGTTTATATAGCATTTCATTAATTCCTAAATGGTGGAGGAGGGGGAATACATCACCTGGAAAGGGAAGAAAATCCCTGAAGAAGACCACACACCCATGAAAAATAAAATATCAAAATAAGATTATCTCTGTCTTATAGATTGGGGGAAGAGCGACATGATGCAAATTTTAGGGAAGAAATTCATGCAGACTCACCCAGTTATATCATACATATAAAGAGAAGAAGCCCACCAAAACAAACATAACTTTGATTCAAAAGAAAATTTCACATATCCACAAAACTAACTGAGCACAAGTTGTTTTCTCTTTCTTACACATACTTCTAATTTTCATTCATTCACACCCCTGCCTTCTTTTAGTCTGAGAAAACTATGTAACCAATAAAATTATATTTCATTTGGTCTGATTTCACTGTTCTTTTTTAGAATCACCTCACTTGAATTTCACTTCATTTAAAGTGCTGCACGTCTATTAATTCACTAAGTTCCTAGATACAAGCAGAGTAATGAATTATCCATCATAAAATTATGACAAAAGAGAAAACATAACAAAATAGACCGACCTTGTTCTCTCATCTTTGTATTCTGATCATTGTTAATTGTCCCTTGCAAGTAAAGGCAAGGATAAGCCTATATGGAGAGAAATAATCAGAAATAAATATGGGTTTTGGAAACTGGATCTCCATTCGATTAAGTTCTAGAATAGTTAATGCAGAAAAAAATAGTTTGAATTGTCATGCTTGGGAATGTAAAGTATGGTATGTGTGGTTTTTCCAATGGCTAGCTAATTAATTATATTTAAAGATCATTTAAAATAGTGTATACTGTTCTCATGTTTTTTGCACTTCAAAAAAATATATAGCTATCAGGCATAGGTAACACAATGCAATGTCTTGCATTTGGAAAAAGCCTACTAAAATAACATTCACCTCAGAGAAAGGGATATTTACTTCTGTATCTGTATGAAGTATAAGTCTATTTGTTGGAAAACTCATTTATAGAGCAATAGTTTTCACCTTGTGTTTTGTGGCAACTGAGTTTGTTGAGCAGTTTAATCAGGTTGCCATTCTAAGTGAACTGACTATTCAAATAAATCATGTCCCAGAATTTTTTATTAGTACAGAAGTTTTCTAGAACAGACAAGTCAATCTAGAAGAGGTTATATGAAGATATAAAATAATTGGAGAAGATTTTTGTGATCAATTTAATAGTCTGCGATGCTTTATTAAAATTACAAGTTTTGCTTTGCTGATGACAATAAATATTCTTACTATGAATTTTATACATTTATACATTTCAGATTTTAATAGCGGCAGCAGATGAAAAATGCTTTGAATTTGAGAAATATTCTACTGTCAAGACTACAAGCTCTAACTTTACAATGCCACAATAAATGATAATTATAAAGTAGGCACTACTCCAATTTATTAAATACTCACCACCAGGACTCCATTTGTGATAATTTCACCAGGAGGATCAGAACTATGAATACAAAAGTATTACCATGAATAGCAACAAAATATTTTATGTTAATTATTCTCTTTCTTTTTGAGCTCTTTAATTTATATCTCAAGATTGCGATAGTTGTTTCCCATGAATGATAACTCCATTAAGTCCTAGTCAGCATACATGACACATTGTAGTCCAAAATTCTAGTCCTTCATTTCCTACAGTTGTTTTGCCATTAACATTTTTTTAAAAAATTACAGATCCTGCATATTGAGGACCAGCACAAATGAAACCTTAAGACTGTTTTCAATGAATGGACCAATCATCTATTTACTTCTCCTCCAGAAAAAATAACATGGGGTGGGGGGAGACCCACAAGTCTCAATAGCAATCATATGCCATTTGCAAGCAATTAAGATATTTATTTTTGCCTCCAAAGAGGAAGGAACTGTAATATTATTTTTTTTCCATTCTTTCCACAGACAAAGTTTTATCTGAAGAGGCAACATCAAGGTATTGTTCATAAGCATTTGTGTCCTATTATTTTACTTTGGCAAACACTGATTTTTAACTATGCCTGCATAGATCAGGCAGGATTTGCTTCAGCAATCTTTTTTTTTGGCAAAGATCAAAACAAACCCAATTTGTTTCAACAAGGTTCTTTAGTTTGATAACAGCAGCTTCTTCTGCACAGAAACTATTCCTATCCAATAAAGCAACACATCTGTCTTTCTGTTTACAAGTGTGGCATCACTTCACAATTCTGTTTTATAAAGGTTGTGTGCTTAAACACCTTTTGGGGATGAAGGAAAACCATAGGAGACTTGAAAAACCTCAAAATACATTAGTCCTATTAATCTTTTAGATGCAAGTCTTAAATGAATTTATTAGAGGACTTCCCAATCTAGAACTCTAGATTATGTGACTGGAAAATACAACAGTCCTTACCTTTTCTCCATAAAAAATTCTACATCCAATTCTTCCTTATCCTGGAGATAAACAGGTATTAAATTAATATATTATCTGTGAGCATTAGTATTATTATTATTACATTAAAATTAAGGACTAGACATAATTCAGAACACATTTGTATAATTTTCACAGGCTGCTCTGATCCAAACATTACAATAAATTTGACAAAATAAGGTTTCAGTAAAAAACATTCCAGCAGAAGTTTCATTTGTCTGCCAAATATATTGTATATCATCAATTGCAAAGTTAATAAAAAAAAGTGCAAATGAACTTTACATAATAAAGAAGATGTTGTTTCCAGCTTTATATTCCTTAAAAATTAAGTCAATCCAAGAGCTACCAACAATAGAGAAATTAGAAAAAAATCTGTAGGGCTGCATAATTTTCAAATAATGCAAATGAACATCCAAATTGAGAGATCCCATTTGGTTCTTCAAGCATCAAAACTCATCAAAAATTACATTATTCAGCTATAGATTGTTCCCTGCAACAGGAGGAAGACAGTTAATGTAATGATTAAAATATTCTTTATTTATGGCTAATGTAAGTATTCAGAAGCAAAATCAAGTTTAAACCTGACTTCTTAATGCATGGAGCAACAGAAAAAAACTAACTTCTTTTAGCTTGAAAGTGTTTTTCAGTGAATGGCCGGCCTGAATCCCTGTAACATCAAACACGACAGAAGTAAGCTCATCATTTATAAGAACATCTTCATCAAACAGAGTCAGTTCAAGCGTGTTCTAAAAAAAAACAGGAAAAAGACAAAAGCTAACAAGTAGAGAAAGAATTAAGTACAGTATGATGCTCCAGGAAACAAAAGTAAAATGTTTTGTTTTTAAAATATACGAATTGCCAGTTTTACTTAATCCATTATAGCTTTGGGCTTTTTAACAGAAAAGATTTCAATATGCCATTCCACTCCACAGACACAGAATTTGATAAGTAGGAGTGGATAAAAATAAGAAAATAATTAAATCATAATTGTTGCACTTCTGCACTGCAGGTCATACTTAAAAGTAGGCAAGCATTCCTATATTAACTGTATGGCAAGTTGATTATCTGCAGTAAGGTATGTTTAAAGAGATGAACTAGGCAAGTCATTCTTTGGAAAGCTTTTTGTTTTTTCTGGTTTGTAGCAAAAATTGAAGTTTTTTGTTAGCTTATTTTATCATGATAGACTATGATGCTATCAGAATGTGAACTTAAATGTGTGTTAAATAACTTTTCTGTTAATTTTTTTTTCTAAAAGACACACAATTCTTCTCCTTTGTTTAATTCTAGGTAGTTTGGCACTTATGTAAAGTGGCTTTGCACTTATGTAAGGTGGTTTTGTACTTGGACTTAGATGAAAGAAGAAATCATTAGGCAAATAGAAGACACAGCAAGGTCTGCCTAGTTTTACAGACAGTATAATAAAAACTAGCTACCTTCAGAAAAACTGAATCATACTGACCTGACAATAAAAATACATTGAGTATAGTCTAATGCTGGATAAAAACACGTAATAAAATTAATTATAAAAGATTATTAAAAAGATCTAAAATGTTTATTTATGTTTCTGGCGAATCCCCAATGCTGCTGCACAGAATCTAGCCACCTGTGCCGTGATCACTGCCTGCTCATCCTTAAGCAGCCACTGGAGATAAATACTTTCCAAACGACCAGGATACCTATCAATTATGGGGAGGATATGGTTTTTCTGAATAGCTCTATAGAAGGAACATCGAAGGAGTATGTGTCCAATGGTCTCCACCTGAGCCACAGGAGCAGAGTCTTTCAGCCAATGGTGTCTTTTTATATTTGCCGTACAGGACGGCCAATGGAAACGCATGGCACCATGCAAGCGAGAATGCTTTCTGGTGGTTTACTAACTCCAACTGACTAAGATACCTGGCAGGTGTAACCACGTATCTAATAGAGTCTAGAGCCAGAAATAGCGGAGCTATACCTAAGTCCACTTGCCTCTCGATGTCCTCTACCCTTTGATGCAAGGTTTGTTTTGCTTAGTCGTTGTCCAATTTGAGAATTGAGGCTGACGAGAAGCATTAGGCAAATAAGAGATTGCAAAATAGTGTGTGTAACACAGGATTAATTTTGCCAGGATAAACAGGCAAAATTCTGATTCTGATTCTCTTTCTTCTGATTTTAAGAACAGCTCTGACCTGTTAAGACTGTCTGACTTAGTTATAATAATTCATGACAGGCACCAAGAGTAACTTTGTAGCAGAAAAATGAATGTGAGAAACAGTCATAAGAGGACCATAATCAGAGGAGCGTATTGGAGGTTACTAACATATGATTTGCTATTAGGACTTTTTGGGTTTCCAAAAATATAAGTTTTTTCCTTCTACTTATTGTTCCATTTCAAGAGTGGAATCCTTTACTTTGACTGCGTCGTGTATCCTGTACTGAAAAGTTTCATTCCATTCCGGATTGCTGGAGTTGTCAATAACTCGAGTTTGATAAACAACAGGTGATGCAGTTGGCAGACGCAATTCCACGTAACAGTCAGCTTTGGACACTAAATGGAAAGAACAGATATGGGCAGGATTGTTAAATTAGGAAAGTCATCCACTTTTACATTTGGTCCTTCCTAACTTGTACAGTCTAAAAGTATAGTTGAAAACTGATAACTTTTCAAATCCCATTTTAAATAACTTGCAGCCACATTCTATTCGTGAATGATGCTTAAGTAGATGGTGATTCAATTCTCATTAATTTCTATATCACACTTTCTGGATTTTGTTCAATTTAGATGAAAGTTTCGTTTTCAAATCATGTAAGATTATGTTTTTCTGGAGCTAGAAAAGGAGAGAACTGTAATCTGCTGCTTCTAGTGGACCTTTCAAAAGTTTTAAATGCATCTTATTTTCCTCTTCAGCTGTATTCTGACATTTGAAAATAATTCTCCTTAAATAAGCATTGATTATATTAATTTTATTTACTCGCTCATAATTTTAGTTCCCTGCTTTTGCTACTGCTTTTCATTAGTATTAAACTTGTTTTTATGCTTTCTGTATATTCTAGGCCACAGTGAGATGAAGTATTTTCTTAAGATTTAAAATGTATTCTTTGAAATTCTCATTGTTAGTAATCAAATACAAATATCTTCTGATACTGCGACTCTACTGTTACAGAAAAAATACTTCTAATTATCATTTATTCACCATGACATACTGAGCATCAGAAAAAGGCATATTTAAGTAATCAAACTTACATAAAGCACATTTACATTTTTTTTCTGTTTTTTTACCTATTCCCTTTATTCTGTATTTAGGTACATGTTTGGAATATTTAATTGTCAGATTATTCTTACAGGAAAGGGCATAGCTTAAAAATGTTTTAAAAAAAGTATACAATGTGTGAACATCCTAAAAGAAAAGAAACACCATAGCCAGCCCCCTCAACATTATTAGGAAAAAGAATTCTCTGTATAAGGGACAGGACTTCCACTTCTTTCTGAAAGGTAAAGATAAAGATAGCTTTGAGCCAGGCTGACTCTTGGTGATTACACCATATTCAAGTTCCAGACTAAATTTAGGGGAGAATAACCATGCTTAATCCTGTACAAGGTATCCAATGTCCTTTATGTTCAACCAATTCTCAGACTACAAATGCTTTCCTATTCCCATACTATACTTCAGATCATACGCCAAAAGAAAGCTTTCAGAGCAAATATAGACTATCAAACAAACAAACAGAGAGCCAGTTAAGGAAACTGGGAGACTGTGAGTTCTAATCCTGCCTTAGCCACAAAGCCAGCTAGGTGAATTTGGGCCAGTCACTTTTGCAGACAATTAGCAGGAATTTAAAAACTGATTCAAAGACACACACACACACACACACACATAGGGCAAATATGGAACACCTCTTAATCCTTCTTAAAAAAAGCTTTGCCTTTTCCTGAGGTCACACAACAGCTGTGAAATCCCAGGAAAATACTTATCCCTTACTATTAGTTATGACTAGGACTACTGATTTAAGGAACTGTTCATCACCAATCAGTTGGTTTTCTACTACATGTATTATAAAGGTGCATCCAAATGAGAAACCAAACATCTCCAGATACTTACATAAATCTGTTCCTTTAATGTTCCTGGCTCTGAGGACTTTTACAGTGAGATTGTAATAAGGCTGCTTTTCACGCTGCAAAAATAATTCATCCAAATATTAACATGCAAGGGCTGCTATATCTGGTGATCTTAATTATCTTAATGACCTCTCCGTAGAAAATAACACACATAGCTGTACATGCAATATCAACCCCTTGCTATTTTTACCGAATACCCTCAGAAGTTTAAACTCATGCTGAGCAGAAATAGATCAAGTGTGTACATATCCTTCAAAGGTTTCTAAAATCCAGTTATTTAAATTCCCAGGCAAGGAAATCTATATGGTATATAATAGCCATGAACATTTACTTTCCTGTCACTAAATCTATTTATATTTTCCCATAACTGTTTTAATTCTCTCAAGAATTTGCTGCAGCAGGTAACGATATCTTGCCAGATTTAAGTAATCCCCTCCACCCCCATAAAGATAAGAATAGTTGGATCACATTGATATCAGGATGGGAGAATTTGAAACTAGACAGGAACATTGAAAAAGTCAGTGGCAAACCAGTCCTATATTGCTGTTAAGAAAACTTCAAGGATACTTCCATTCATACAATCGTTGAAAGTCAATCCCAAGCTAAAGAACACTTTGCCATTTATATATTGTTTAGTGAATCATAATGAAAGTTATGATTAGTCAACCATTTTACCGAAACAAAACTGAACGCTACCAGATACGGTAGAAGGAAATCTTCCTATTGTTTTTGTAAAGTTTTTATGATCCTGGGCAAGGTCTGAAAAAAGGTAAGCCTCCTTACCCCAATTTGATGTCTCAATTTCATTCCTTTTATTGGGAATACCAAATACACCAGGGGCCCCTTTTGGTGTCAGCCCATCCACTGAGAAGAATAGTGATGACCCTGGCCAAACTGGCAGGCCAGCAGCAATTTATGATGGAATCTGCCTTAAAAACTATTGGTTAGTAGTAGCTTTCATTGAAGTCAGCATAAAAAGAAAGAAATTTGTACTGACCATTATGAATTATGAAGGATTATGAAGCTACCCAATTTATCTAAGAAAAACTGTGCTGGATACATAATGAAGTATTCACAGTACACCGGTTATAAATATGAACAAGTGGTGCTGTAGGAAGACTCCAAGCCAGGTTTGGACACGCTGACTTCAACAGCAGTCATCATATGCAACTTGTATCAGATGTAATTCTTCAGAAGTATTTCTAAATTCTAAAGATGCAATCTTTAGATATAAAGGTTACACCTTTAGAATGTTTGCTTCTAAAGATGTGATCTTTAGCAGCAAACAAAACCTGATCAACTAAAGAAGCAGCCAATCTCTTTGGGGTGAAGAGTCACTCACCTAAAATGGGGAGTGGGATTAGCCCAATTTCTTTTTTTTCTTTTTTTTAATTTTATTTATAATACAATTTTAAAAAAAACATTGGATTTAACGTGACATTCCAGTATATACATTCTTATCAGATTATTCCACATTTTACAATCAATTCTTCATCTCTACATATACATCTAAGTTTTATATACAATACTTATTCTAAAATAACATATATTTCTATCTTAACATTCGTCTTTAATCCCAACCGTCCTCTTCGAATTCCTTAGCCCAATTTCTTCAAGGCTCAAACCTCGGCTAAGATAAAGGTGAGTTCGAAGCCGACTGCGTTATAATCCATTCTCCCATATTATTATTATTATTATTATTATTATTATTATTATTATTATTATTATTATTATTATTATTATTATTAATAATAATAATAATAATAATAATAATAATAATAATAATAATAATAATAATAATAATAATAATAATAATAATAATAATAATAAATAAATAAAACCTTTGCTTGCACCTAAACCTAAAGGCTGATTGCCTTTCCCTCAGGCTACCTCAGTTTCATGCGCTTCCTTCGATTAAAATAAAATGAAGGCTTTCGGTGAGGGGGGGGGAAACAAGGAAGAAGATTGACGCGGCCGCCAACTTCTTACGCCCGTGCGGACTTCTGCTTGGGAAAAGCTGCCCGTCGCATCACAGCCCACATTACCCGCCAGTGGTAGAGGCCAGTGTCTTTCCTTTCCTTCCCTTCGAGGAGGGCTGCGGCCACGAGGGGCAACATTCGGGGCGGCAGCCGGCCCAACAGCGTTTGGCGGAACATGACGAGCTTTGGGTCGCCTCCGTCTTCGGGAGCTGCGATTAACTCGCTCCACTTGGCGGCCGGACTCCAGGCGCGGACAGGAGGGAGGGAGGGAGGGAGGGAGGGGGAGCGTGGTTTCGAGCAGAGCAAGTGC